>NW_024802939.1:342705-484657 GCF_019175285.1 Sceloporus undulatus | reverse complement strand
GTAACAAAATGGTAGTACATTCTGCCCTCTGTATCCACGGACTTGCCACCCATGGATTCCAGCATCCATGGACAGAAAGTCCATGTGGGGAGTGTGTGGAGGAGGAGTTGGTGAGGAAGAGGAGGAGGAGGGAGGAGAAAGAGGAGGAGGAGGAAGGAAGTGAAGGGAGGAGGAGGAATGTGGCTGTGATGTCAGCTATGGCAGAGAAGAAGAGGAGGAAGGAACAGGCAGCTGTGGCCATAGCTGTGGAGGGAGGGGAGAGGGAGGGAGAGATGATCTTGGTGGTTGTGGAAGGGGGAGAGGAGGAGGAGGAAAAGGCAGACCCTTGCCATGGTGAGAGTGATGAGGTGGGCTTTGGGTGGCTGGGGCCACAACGTTCCATTGTCCCCAATGGTGGTGCAGCCACATGGCTGTGCCATCATTTAGGACAATGGGACTTGAGCATCTGTGGATTTTGGTATCCGCAGGGGGATGCAGAATGGATCCCCACGCAGATTCTGAGGGCTGACTGTAATATCTAAGACAATACCTTACATGATGAAGTCATTACAAGGTATTTGATTTTACAATTATCCAGCTAAGGTGATCTCCATATCAACAGGTGCCTAGATGCAGGATGTCCAGTCAGAAATAAAGCTCTTTCCTTGGAAGGTGTTCATCTTGGGCTGATTAGTCCTTATGCCATCTTGAACACACTCCAGTCTTGTTTGTCCTAGTTTTCAACTATGAAATGTTGGATGGTATGTATCCTGGGAGTATTCAAAGCTAAATATTTACTGTTATTCAAGAGTTATATTTCTATCATTTCCAATGGAAGTTCATGGTAGGACAAGGGATATCTTTTACTTTAGTCCTTGGTTTATAGCCCTTTTCCCTCTTTCAAACAGGTTCCAGTTCAGCCAGCCATTTCCATGTAGCACACACATATACTTACACAGAGAGGTTGTATAAACACAGGCAGCTTGGCAACAATGGTCTTTCCATTACTGAGAGACAAGCTAAGAGAGAACATGGCTGTTTGTTTTTGCCTAAGCCTATTGGAAAGGGAATAATTCCACCACCTTAACTCCTCTTCCCTGTGCTAAGTTAATTGAATGCAAACTATTTTTGCATTGTGAACTCAGTTTGTAACATCTGAAGTATCTGAGAACAAAGTGCAAAAGTGGGAGGAAGATGGAGAAACTGGGACAATTTAAAAGAAGCTGAAAAAGTGGGACAATCGTTGATTAATCAGGACTGTTCCTGCTAAATTGGGGCTGTTGGAGGAGATGCAAACCCTTCTTGTGGGCCACTAAATCTTCTCACTTCCAAGCTTCAAGCCCCTACCCTAAATTAAAATAAAAGGTAAAAAATGCTTCCCAACTCCATCTGAAGCAGTATTTTCCTTTAAAGAAAGAAAGAAAGAAAGAAAGAAAGAAAGAAAACCAACCTTCTCCCAAACTCATCCCCAGAACTAGCTCTCCAACCCAAATGTACGAATTGGAAGTAGAGTTTAATTTTTTTCCAGGAGGATCTTTGACTACTTTCAGCTTTTTAGTTGAAGGTACATTTTAAACCCATTATGTGCACAAAAACGGACTCCTGACACAGCTGTTCACCCCGTACTCATGCAATAAGGAGACTAGAGAGAGAGAGAATTGAATTAATGTGAAAAGGTTTGGAGGCAATTTTAAAAAGTGAAAAAGAGAAAGAGTGGAAGTGCAAGAAGAGAGGAAAGACAAAGAACATTACAGGGAGAGGTGATACAGAGGGGTTTGCAGCCCAGATAAAGACGGTGGTGTGACCGCTGTCATTCATTTCTCCACTGGACCAAAATGAAAAGAGTATAAGTTACATTTTCCTTAGATTACTCAACCAGGGAAGAAACCAGTAGAAAGGGACAATGGTTCATAAAGACATTTTACTTCAATCTTCACAGATAATACTTTTTCTCTGTAACCATCCAGTGGAGAGTTTAGTTCAAGAATGATACACATATTATTCCTTTCTTTCCCTTTTTTCTTGGTTGTTCAGCCATAACACTGGACAGTAAAATACTGTGTAGTTTGAAATCACTGATGCTGTCTGAAAGCTAAGAAAAATATAAAAGCAAGAAGGGAGTTTAAAGGAAAAAAAGGACTATTTCATAACTTACCTGCAGTATCAGTAGCACAAAAATCTTATTCAGTTCCATTCTTTGTAGATGTAAATAAACTTGATACCTCTAGAAACATCCTGAGCATCATAGATTCTGACAAAGAAGAGCTAAACAAAAGAGGCTAATTAGAAGAAAGACTAAACTCAGAATTGTTGATTCTTTACTCAGTTTGATACAAATAGTTGTCATGTTAAATACTGCTAGCTAATGCATTCTATTAGAACAGAAACTCTCAAATATTTTAATAATATGTGTCTCAAAATAATGAAAACTTCTTGAGCCACCCATAATATGACCAAAACAAAGAGAAAAATGAGAAGAGAGAAAGAAAGAAAAGAAATTTATTATCAACATTTGGATACCTAGCAAGCCATCAGAACATTATAAGATTGATGCTGCTTTAGGAATAGGCGTGGAAGACCAAGAGCAGCCAGACTGATAGGTTTATCTAATGATCAGGTTTCTGGAATTAATAGTATTATTTAAAATATTTTATTTTATTTTTATTATTATATATTTATTATTGTTACCACTTCAATAGTATTTTGGCTTGAATTAGTTAATAAAAGTTTTCAAAAATATTTATTTTCTAATGAAGTATGCAGAATTTAAAATGCTACAGATTTTTACAGTTGAGTAAAAGACAGTGAGGCTATTTTATTTATTTTTTCATACCTCCAGGAGGTAGTCATGTGGTTAACCCATTTTTATCCTCCTAATAGCCCTATGAAGTAGGGTAAGATGAGAAATGATGTCTAGCACAAGGCTATTCTATGAGCTTCAGAGCAGCAGGCTCAGTTTTCTCTTCCTTCTATCCAAGAAACATATTTTTAAAAAATTAGTTCATGGACAGGTGTGAGCTTTGGGTAGCACTGATGCATTTTCTTTGTCCCTTTCCACTTCCCAAAAGGGATACATACACAGATGGTCAGACTAGGTAAATAAAGACCCATGCCATTAAATTCTCTTAATACCAATCCAATTTCCTATAAGCCAGTACATCATTCTGCTTGCCACATTCTGCCTTAGGGGTGGGGAAATGTTGGTTTTCCAAAACTTCAACTTCCAGAAACCTAGAAATGTGGCAATGGAAAGAGGCTATGGAAATGGTAATGCAAAGCAAATCCAAAGGTCCAACATGACTGTTGTTTTTGTTGTATACAAATTGTACAGCTTATGGTAATTCTAAGGGGAACCTATCATGAGGTTTTCTTGGCAAGATTTGTTCAGAGGAGGTTTTCTATTGCCTTCCCCTGAAGCTGAGAAATTGTGACATTCATGAACCTATCTTAAAACACATCTCACCACACACAAACATTCATGAAATCAGACCATCCCTTCTGTCCCTACCCTCTACAACTGTACATTCAGCTTTATATGGAATGTGCTCCAACATGTACAGCAATATGGAAGAACAGTTGCTTGCCCTTGACAGTCAGGAATTCTTGGATGAGCAGGATAGCTTACTATACCTTATGTATGAATTGCTGAACACACATTGACCCCTTTCATAACTTATATGCTGAACAGATATAGACTGCAGCACATGGAGAGTGGGGCCAGTAGGTGTGCTTGTATTCTTCAACTGCATTCCCCATACACAAGAGCTAAAGAACAAAATGTGCATACCTAAGTTACTGGTTATGCATGCATCATTAAGAAGTGAATCTACGTTCTGTCACATTCTAGAGAATAAAACTTTCCTGCTTATTTCATCCTCAGTACAATGCACCTTCTAAAAGTGCATTGAACCATCAAGGAGATAAACAGATTACAGAAACATGAATTATTATATTGTCCTTCCACAAAATGCTTTGCATATAGGATGGCTAACCTTTTAATTTTTAACAATTTTAGGGCAATTTAGTTATTGCTCTGATTAGGACTTACCCTTTGCTCCTTTCTCTCTGTCATTCTGAAAATTCTGTGGTTATGTTTTCTAATCTGCTATGGAAAAGAGATCAAAGCAGGACAGTAGACTGTAGCCTTGGTGTCCTGAAGTAAAATTATGTTTCAGATATTAGCTCTGCTATATAGTAGCATACATAAACTATTGCAGCATCTAATCACTTGGCTTTATTTATTATGATAAGCCTTTAGGAAACAAAAGGGGCTGATCCATGTGAAATTCATTTCAACTCTCATTCATTTGTTGCCAGGGATCCACAAATACCTTTCTGCTTCTGGGACTGAAGAAAACGTACTTCACAGAGATCCCAACTTCCAAAAAGTAAGGAAAGACAGTGGTCTTTTGAAGAGATACTATTGTTATCACCATGTTCATACTAATTCTCATATAGATGTAGAGTGATACCCGGTACTCATGCCACAGAATGCTGAAAATGGATACTGAAACACCTTGTTCAGCAAAAACTTCTAAATGAGCTGGTCTCTTTCTCACTTCCTGGACTGATAAATTGATCAAAAGAGTTATCCTTCTCTCTGCTTAAAAATGTACCAAAAGCTGTTACAATAATATTCATTTCAGGATAAAATGCATACAAAAATGTTTATTTATCAGATGCTGGGAAAATATATTTGATAGATTAAACTATCAGTGGCCACACTGCTGGGAGTTTTGCCTCATAGATTGATACAGAACAGGGAAGTGACACATGCAAAACTAACACAGGCTGAATTAGAATAATCTGTCCTTCCCCAAAGCTTTCTTTCAGGAACACTTTAATCCAGTGGTACTCAATCTTTTTACCCTTGGGACCCCTCTTTACATCTACATGGAGAATCGCACACGCACACACACACCACTCAACATAGTATATGCCTAAAAATATTTTGTATATTTAGGCAATGTATTTTCATTTGCACATTCATGTATATTCATAGTTTAACATTTTATAAGGAAATAATGTTCAAATTAGAAGTTTTATTTAAGTAAATTCAATATTTAACTAAACACATGTGTAAATGTTACACAAAAAGTTTGGGAAGAGGAGGAGAAGGAGGAATCACACCCTCCTTGAGCAACTCTCCCCCTTCCCCAGCATCTTGCATCACCATTTGAGAACACTGCTTTAATCTTTCAGGAATGCTTTAGTTGTATATTTTTGCATGCCACAAAGTTGGAACAGATGGTCCTAGTGGTACCTTGCAAGTAAGATTCTATTATTCTAAGCTGAGGGAACAAATGGATTATTCTGCCTCAGGCTGAAGACAAGAGATTGCATTTTTTCCACCAATGTTTCTCCAAGTTAAAACTCTGTTTTTGGAGAGAGAGAAAAGGCAGCAGAGGAGTTTTAAGCCTCAGGTTGAACAGTTCTTGCCATATATGTTGTTTGCAAGAGGGAATCCTCATATCTCCAAATGTAAGTGACATGGTCCATTCTCCTACCTCATGTTTCTTCTCCCCACTCCTCATAAACTCCTCCCTATTTCATTCTTCTGTTTGTGCAGACTCAGGTCCTGTCTTCACTGGCGCACGACACCCCAGAGTATCCTGGCCCCAGAGGTGCTCTGACCCTTGCCTGTTGCAGTGGCCCACTGTTCTAACACCAGGCAACTGACTGCATGTGCATCCCACTGAGCAGCCCAGCACATCCACTGCCGCCATGGGTCACTTTGCTCTGAGGTCAGAATGAGGCACCCAGCATTGATCACATGTGTGTGTGTGTTGTGTGCCTTCAATCATTCCAACCTATGGAGACCTAAGGTGACCCTATCATGCGGATTCTGGAGGCCAGGGATTGGGTCCCTGCTTGGCCATGGAAACCCACTGGGTGAATTTAGGCAAGTAACACTTTTTCAGTCTCAGAGGGAAATCTTGCGAAGAAAATTTTGTGATAGGTTCATCAACAACAAAACAATGTCATTATGTCAGACACAGGAACTTCCAATGCTACCATATTTTCATCAGAATACTATTGTATTTTTATTATTATTTTTAAAAAAACCTGATGGCCAAAAGTTATTGATCCACAAAATTATCACAGATAGCCCCTGAGAGTGACCTCTGATTCCCATAGCTCTGCTCCTTCAAGGGCAAAAGACTTACTTTAAAAAAAGAAAGAAAAAGGAAAAGAAAGAAAACTTAGAATCCAGGCCAAATGATGGTCCAAATGGGCAAGACTGGATGTGGCATGTCCAGAAACTGGGTGAAACCTGGCTAACCAGGTAACAAGTAATCTTGGACAAGAATATATGTAGGATTTGTAAATGTGAATTGATACAGAGATTCGGGTATTTTACATGTATGATATATTTTCTATATACACATGATCCAACATGTATCCTCTTTAACTCTCCTGAGAAGACTTAACTGTAGTTCTATTTCTTTACAATAATCCAGTAGTTAGGGAGGGGGGAATTCTTTTCATTCTGTCCTATGCAGTCTATGGAACAAAGGATTATGAAATGATGGTGTGCTATTAGCTTTAAATAGACACATGCAAAAAATCGAAAGGCAATGAAAATATGGTACTATTCTCTCACAGACAATAGCTTTTCAGCCAATAATGGTTTGGTGGTTCAAACAACCATGTATCCCTGGTCCCCTGCACTTTGTTGTGTTCTTTACAGACTTTAGATTCTGCACTCTTGGTTTTAATACTACTCAGATTGTTTTCGTGACCTGACTCAATAGTTTGATCATACCTTAATAAACACTTAGCTGCAGTTATTCTGTTCACCATGTTCTTCTACTTATTATAACCATAAACCCAATTAAGACACTATTAAATTTATATGAAATGGGAATAAAGCAATTCTTCTTCCCAGCACCAGAGCTTAGTAGATGGTTGCACTAGGAACATGAGGTTTTGAAAAGAATGGTATGATGCCCCAAGAGATGGGTGAAAGGCCAAAAGAAACATTTTCATGATTTTAGCCCTCTTAACAACCATTTTACATTAGTTTGTTTTAATTTTCCCAATGAATTCCAAGCATTTTAGTTCCACAAGGATGCTAAAAGCCTTGGTGCTTCTTAATGAAGAGCTCCTTTCTACCAGTCAAAAGGCCTTGTACCCATGTATTCTCTGCTTGGATCCCCCACAAAACTTTTTGTGCAAAATAAAAGCCTTGAATGGTATCATTCTTTGGGATGCATTCCTATCCCCTCAGTTTCACAGAACTACTATTCCCACAGCACAGTGTAGAGAAGCAATTATAGTTTGTTAAGCAGATTTAAGTCCATGTGTAGTACAAACATAATAAATGGCCCATTCCAGAGATATGTGCAGGCAATAATTTACTGCCTGGCCTGGGATGGGTGGCATGGATGTGTATGCAAAATGCCACTGCAAGAAATCTAAAAATACACATTCCCATTCAACATAGTTTCACAGGAGCAGTTTATTTCCTCTCCCAGAGTGCATATGCTTCACCATTCCAGCTGTGTACAAGATTCCTGGCCTGAAAAAGGGTTTTGTTGCTAGACATGAGATTCTACCTTGTTTGTGTCCAGTGAATGTAACTATTGGAAAGAGACCTGGTTAATGAAGTGATAAGCAAATCCCATCCAGAAGTCTGTCCAACAGTTAGAATGACTGAATGTATTCAATGATGCATTAAAGTAATGCCATAGAGACTGAAAAGTAAAAATAAAATTGTAGAAACTAGACTACTTTTATTTTCATTGTGTTATTTAAGTAAGTTTTGCTTCCTTTATAATGATGGAAGGATATTTGTTTTTAATGTGAACATTTTTCCTTCAAGGGAAAGTGATATAAAATCTACATGCAAACTTGATATAATTTTAAAGCCATGATCTTTACAAAACTGGTATCCCAAAATCCAGTGCCTCCAAATCCTAGATTTCAAGGGTGTTAATTGTTTTGTAGTCTTTACTCACAATGACAAAAGGTTGTATAGTTATACATGAATGATGCTAATGGACATTATTAATCTTCATGGGGAGAATGTTGGTGTAGAGAAGAACTGAGGGTACACATGGCCCTCCAGATGTGCTTAAATTACAGCTTCTTAGAAACCTCACTATTATCTGTGTTGGATAGGGCTAGTTGGATTTATAGTCTACCAATATTTGTAGGCCCATTGTAATGACTGGGCCCTCCAGTCATTTGGGGACTTCTCCTGAACCACAAAGGGTTAATCTGGGGGGAGGTACATGCTAATGAGAGCTGACATCACATGCTAATGAGCTGTGACATCATAGCTGATGTAAGGTCTAACTGACCAATCAGAGAGTAGGACCAGGAGATTCAAGAACATTCCTTGAGTAGCCTTTAAAAACCCTTTGCAGCCATGTGGTCTTTTGTCTCTCCCTCCCTCCTCTTGGGGGAAACCAGATGTTTTCTTTGTTCTCTGGGCAGCTGGGGAACCGGCTGTGAGGAATGCTCACTGCCCCCAGGGATCACCACACCCATATATTTCCACCCATGTGTAAATGGGTGTGAAAGTTATATGTACACTAATTAGGGATTTACCTAACTCATCAATTACTTTTACTTGCAACTGAGCTTGTGAGTCCAATTTAGGAAAGGGACATGTAAATAATCTCTAGTAATGTTTATCTCCAGAAGTGTCTGATTTCTGAGGAAGGCTTATACTTAAGGAGAGAACTTCAAGTGTGAAAAGTTCCATCATTGTGGACAGAAATTTTACTTACTGTTAAAAAGAATTGATGCTGAAGTTTATATTTAGGACTTAGGACTGGATCGTGGCTTTGGTGTTGCTTCCGGACTCTTAAAACGCATGCATCATTTAAACAGCATACCTCCAAAGTTACCTGCAGCTGCTTTATTTTGGTCTGTCTGTATGGGGCCTTTGATGATCTCTGGTTCATAAGGTTCTTTGCTGGTCATTTCATCTTCACAAATTTGCTAACCAGAAACTGGAATATCATAATTGGTTGAAAATCTTTTCAATTTAACAGCAAATACACTAATGCATGACCATAAAATGCAAGAAGAATATGAAAGAATACCATGTGGGAGAAGGCATTGACTATTTTATATATATATATATATATATATATATATATGTATGTATGTATATGTATGTATGTATTATCCTACTAGAAAGGCCCCTTCCCCACCACCACTCCCTTCTCCTTTTGTCTCCTTTTGTGTTGTGTCTTTCTAGGCTGTAAGCCTGAGGGCAGGAAACCGTCCAATTAAAAAGATTGCATGTACAGCACTGTGTAAATTTACAGCGCTTTATAAATAAAGGTTAATAACAACAACAACAACAACAACAACAACAACAACCCTTTAACAGAGGGATTCATAAACAGGAATGCACTGTATGTGCTTTTTCCCAAACTATCCACTAGAGGGCAACAGGTTATATCTTTCCAAAATTGGAAATTAAGTTTTGTTATTCTTTATATAACATTTCTTGTTCATTTGATGGACAACGTTTTGCAATTGTTTTCCTTACTTTAGCATGGAAACATGCTAAACAAAAAGTGAAAGCATCAGTAAATATGTGTGTGTACTATTTAAAAAACAATTTAACAATTTATAGAATTATAACCATTTAACATTCATTAAAAGATAATATAAACAGTCAACAGAACACACTATTAGCAGCTCATCGCTGTTAGTTTCTAAAAGCCTGATGAAAGAGTTTTTTTTTTATTTGCCAGCTGAAGTAGAACAAGGAGGAAGCTATCCATAGGCTAGTATCTTATTGAGTGGCATGGAACCATGCTAAACATTATCACTGTGCCAACATTTCATCAATATTTCTAGACTTAATAATACTTTTAAACCTTTTATTTGGCAATTTTATTGCTGTGTGCTTCAAGTAATTTCATATCTATGGCAACCCTAAGGTGAACTTATCATACCCTAAAATCTAGCTCTTACATGAGGCAATATCCCCAACCATGGTATTGTTAAGCAATCTCAGGTGCTACAGATTGGGGCATTGTAGAATGATGACTGCAGTGCTCTCCTGGTTGGGGTTCTCTTGCAGCTGCTTGTTTCAATGTGCCCCACAACCAAGAAAGTAAAGCAGTCATCGGCCCGTTCTGCACAGGCGTAAAGTACGTCCCCAGGACGTACTAGGGTTAAGAAAGGGCGTGCTTTACGCACGCCCTTAACTCTAGTATGTCCTGGTGATGTACAAAATGGAGGCGCCCGTTCTACATGGGTGCCGCCATCTTGACATCATGGACACATAGCATCCACACATCCCGCGACAGAATTTACAGAATTGCGGTGCCACTTCCGGGGTGCAAAAAGAAGCCACTTTTTGCGGCTTCTTTTTGTTGCATCCGGGAACCGCACGGTTTGACCGCTGCAGTTCCCAGAAGAAGCAACCGGCAGAGCATCCATTTTGGACATTCTGTAACACGCCATCATTTCCCAGCACTCTGATATCCAGTGCCTTGAAAATTTTTAGACTGGTGGGCTACCAACCTAAGGTAGGTATTGGGGGTCATTTTTGATAATTACAAACAACCATAAATGTGATCCTCAAAGGTTATGTTACTGCAAGCCTAGCTTAAGATCTCATAATTACTGAACAGGATGCCAGCAACTATTTTTTTAAAAAAATTATAGTACATTATCCGGGGGCACTTTGAGCAGAGAATTGCTGCAAACAGACAAACAACTGTGCAAGGGAGTAGGTGTCTGGGTAACAGGGTCGTGTGTCCATTGGAAGGCAGTTAAGCTTCAAAGGAAAGTATGACCAAGAGGAGTTTCAGCAGAGCAGCTAGAGACTTCTCCCTTTTCTGATCATCCTGGGTGCAAAATATCAGCCAGGAGGCTTGCAGGTGCAGCTACTTGGCCATCAATTGAAGGGACAGGTGAACACAAGTATGTTCTGGCTGCTCTTGACAATCTAAGGATGAAGAAGCAATCTCTTTTCACAAATAAGACTGATCTTCAACCAGCAGCCAAGGAAACAGGACTGTACATGCAAGCCCCTCAGCTGTCATCCCAGAAAAAATATTTTCTGCAACATCCAAAAGGTCCTTACACTGGTATAATTATGCATTGGTATATTCCACCCAATAGGAGACTCACCTATAGATCGCTTCCTCCTTATTCTCCTTCAATTGGCAAATAAAAACAAATGAAAGAGAATTTCATCAGGCTTTTAGAAACTGACTGTGATTGGCTATTAATTGTGTGCTCTGTTGATTGTTTATATTGTCTTTTAATGAATGCTAACTATACTAACTCTATAGATTGTGAAATTGTTTTTAAATAACGCACACACATATTTACAGATTTTAAGTCCCCTTACATTAACTCTTTACTGGGGGATTCTGGAAGCTGAAGTACAAGGCCATGAAGTGACTTCCAATAGCAAACCTGAAGTTATGCCAGTGTATTTTTACATACATTTCACAAGGAGGTATCCTTCACCTGCTTGCACAAATGTACCACCTCACAGTGGAGTGGCAGCTAGATGGTAATGGATGCTGCTCTGCCCTAAGACCAAATGACTGCTGATTGGCTGGAGGGGTCCATGAGGTGCACTGGGCAATCTTGCACATATTGCCACCCAGCTGGGTGCCTTTACTCTCTATAACATCTGTGGGTCTTACATATACGTATGTTGGTCAAACATGATATTGTGCTAGCTCCAAAAAGTTTTTTTTTTTTTAAAAAATGAAATAATAATGGTAGAGAAAGGTAGGGCTGTACATGAATATTTTGCTATGCTCGAAACGTGGTTAAAATTGAATCTTTCTGAAAACTGGCATGGTATTGTTAAGCAACTCACATTCACATTTAATCTGGAGAAAAAAGAAGGCTTCCTTCAATTAGGGATTTATAATTTGTTTCTTATACAGTGTTAAAGATCAAATAGTGTTTCTTATATAGTGTTAAAAATCAAATAGAATTCTGTGTTTTGGGGCCATAGAATGTCTGGTATTGTAGCACTCATGTGCCGAATTTATGGATTAATTGGAAGCATCCTCTTAGTGAATTTGATAGTGTAAATCCAATTTAGGAATTCTGACCATTCATGTTGTTGCTAACTGCCTCGAATAATTCCTTAGTAATTATTCCAAGTCCATGATATTTTCCATTAGTAATATGTGTCATAAATATGTTACCAAAATTCCCCACAAAGTCTACCTTTCAGTGTGACATCCCAGCCCCCCATCCATTTTCATGTCAGTGGAGAGCATGGGGAACAGCAAGGACACTTCCAGCTATTTACTTTTATCTGGACACACAGCAATAACAATCTTCAAAGACTTCTTAATGATACCTAGATGACCCCGAGGATGCCTGTTGTCAGTGTTGTGGTGCATACAGATAAAATAAAATAAAATAACTGGAAGCATGTCTGCTGCTCCACTCCTTTAGATATGGAAATTGCCATCTGAGGGGATGACTATACCACATTGAAATGGTGTGTTTTGGAGGGTTTGCACCAGGAGTCATATCATAGCGACCTGTTGGAGGCACATCCTCCAATGCAGGATTTTGGCCAGTGGTTTGCTGCATGTATGTGTACACACACTCACACACACAAGTAGAGATACATGACAATAGTTGTAACAAGATAGTAGACTTCATATTTTAAAAGCTGAGCACAGTAAATTGTAGTATGGCTAAGCATTTCATTTCCCCACAAAATGCAGATCATTTTGTCTAAACTAGGGAGAGTGCTTTAAAAAAACCAGCTGCAGTGCATATCGACCAGTCAGGTTGAACATTACAGTTTTTGTTCCTCATTGTAGTCAGACAGCATTCCCAGCATGTGTTTGTGCAATGACCCAGTTCTTACATGAAGTCTTGAAAGCATATAAACAAGATTTCAGGCATGTATCAGCAGGAAGAAACCAAATGATTGGGATTATTTCCATGTTTAACACATGCTGTTCTTCACACTTGAAGACATAAAGCAAAATGCCCTGCATCTCTGAGTGGAAATCTGCTTATTTTTAAACAAGAAATGGAAGCAAGTGCAAAGGTGTTCTGTTCAAAGATGTTGTAGAATGCAAACTCATATTAAATGGATGTCACCCATGGTCTATCAAAACTTGACATGTTCCTGATTACTTCCACTACTGGATTTTCCTTTTCACTGTAGGAGCTTGAAAAAGACCATTTTCAAAGTCTCTCATTTTTCATTCTGCTCTCTTTGGCAGGTTTCAATATATGCAGACAGCATCAGGTAGTTAGGGAAATTTAATTAGGCAACTCTTCAAATTAATTGCTGTAATTAAAAGTGTTTGTGTCTGCCGAATGTTAGGATATTTATTTATAATGCAGTTGTTTCAGATGTTAGGAAAGAAAAGGTGCTATCTCATTCAGCCATACACACACATCTTAGCAATGCATACATTATGAACTCAATATTAGGTTGTTTTATACTTTAATAAATGATGATGAATGATGAAACAAGCTGCAGTCCTCAATTTAAACCAGTGGATTCAAATGCAGTCTGTACAGTTTATTTGCATTGGACTTAACTGCATTTTACCTTAGTTTTGCGAGTTTTTATTAAAGGTACTTGCACTGTGATTCAAATTGGTGTCCTGTCCTGTTCAATTTCATTCAGACAGTATTCTTATTAGCATATTGTACTGAAGAATTAATGAATGTATTAATGAATTCACCTCTTCCAGTTATCAGTAGTTAAGTGGTTCTTTGGGTGATGTACAAGTCCAAATAACAACAATCAATAAAGCAGCAAATAAAATAATCATGAGAACAAAACAACAATTTCCAAGCAGAAAGGTCCTGTTTCACCTTCCAACAAACTTATGAGTGAAGGAAAGTGACTGGACCAAGTTGGCCTTAGGGTCAAGTGGGTTTTGATTTTTGTTGTCTGTTCTCCTTTCCCTGCTACTCAGCTCCATCTGGGAGAAGAGTCTGATTTTAAATGATTGACAGGTTAGATACAAATTTGGTACTTGGGTAGATCCAGTCCAGTCAAAAGTGCTTAGAATCATAGAGTTGGAAGAGACCACAAGGGCCATCCAGTCTAACCCCCTGCTATGCAGGAAGTCACAATCAAAGCACCCCCGACAGATGGCCAAGAGCCTCTGTTTAAAAACCTCCAAAGCAGGAGACTCTACAGCACTCCAGGGAGTGTTTTCCACTATCAAACAGCTCTTACTGTCAGGACTTTCTTCCTAATGTTATGGTGGAATTTCTTTTCCTGTAGTTTGAATCCATTGCTCTGCATCCTGTTTTTTGGAACAGCAGAAAACAAGCTTGCTCTATCCTCATTATGACACTCCTTCAAATACTTAAATTAGTCATGAATAAATTAAATGCCAGCGATTTCACTACATCTGTTGCAAACATGTCGAAATCTGAGTTCAACGAGCAGTTCCCAAAACATTAGCTAATTTAAGTTGAATGGTTTTATTTCTACCAGCAAGTTCGAAGGATAACTTTGTATCCAGAAACTGAGGATAAGATAGGAGGATAATATTCTAAGTTGGTTGTGCATTGCAGAAAGAAGAAACCAAAGTGATGTGGCTGAGCTGAACAATATGGTTGTGACCATATGATTACTTTAACTCATAGCTGTTCCTCATATGCTTACTATATTGATATTTAAAACTCTTTCCCAGCACTTTTGTGGTGCGATGATAAATGTGACTTGATATGCAAGATAAATATGAGTTGTAACCACATGCCTGTTCTCCTGCATATAGATCCATGAAATCCACATTCATAATCAGCTTGTCCCTGTGAATTGGTTCAAAACCAGAATAATGTAAAAATGTATTACATTCAGAGACTATGACCAGAGTAGGAAATATGAAATATGTTGAGTGCTCTCCAAAGCTATGCCTGAGGATTCTAGGGCCTCTTGTATTGCAAATGTTCAGAAGATTGGTTAGCAGTCTTAAGTGTGTGTTTAAAGTGTGTAGTACATACACATTTCAAAAGAGCTATTTCAATAAATATGATCATTGTGTGAGGAAAATTAAGGTTAATTGAAGTTGCAGTAGCATGACTATTACATCTTTCTAACATTCAGCTAGACATCCTATTTTTTCATTTATATTTTATTACTTTTTTTTTCACCTGATACAAAAATGTTAATCAAGTGGCATTTATAGGTTTGATCACCTCTTGAAGAATGCAGGGGAGGTTGAATTTAACACTCTCTGGAAAATATAGTTATACTGAAGTTAAAAAAAAAGTAGACAATATTGCTGAGCATAATTTCATTAACAGAAAATTTGGTGATGAAATACTGTGGGCCTCTGGCATCCATTGGGGTTTGGTTCCATGACCCCCCCCCCCCCCCGATACAAAAATCCATGAATATTCAAGACCCATTAAATATACTTGCATAGTAAAATGGTGTTTCTTATATAAAATGGTAAAATCAAGGTTTGCTTTTTGGTGTGTATGTAAATATTTTCAAGCTCTGGATAGTTGAATCCATGGATATGGGGGGCTGACTGTAACATGAAAAGAATAGACCACAAAAAAAACCAGTTCAATATATTTCAGCAGTTCGTTTATTCAAAGCTAGGAATATGAACATGTGAAATGAAACAACTAGGTTAGGTTCCTTTTCACACTATGCAATTAAGGCACTGTTACTCTGCTTTTACTGCTATGGCTGCATCCAGTGGAATTCTGGGGTTTGTAGTTTAGTGAACCAGTACTGCTCTCCAGCTGAAAAATCTAAAAACTCTACTCCAAATCCCAGGATTCCCAAAGATACTGTCAAGGCAGTAAAAAGTGAAATGATAGTGCTATCCTTATCCCAGGTAAGCCTTGCAATAGGAAGCACATACATTTTGAACCTACTAGAAACCATTTGAAAACTTCTGCCAAAATCTATTCGGGAATTGTTTTTTCTTTCACCAGCCCACACTTTTCTTATGATTTGCATTTTGGTGTCCAGACTTACAGATCAATGCTTTTTAGCAGTATAGAGGTAGCTAGTGTGGCAAGTTTATGTGTTTTTCCACTTTGCTCTGTTTTGCTGTTTACATATGCTCAGTAAGGGATTCTGATGTTTGCCTTGCCTGTTGTAGGCATGCACAAACAGCTCATTCTTTCCTTGCTCAAACCTTATTGCATTGTTCACTGCAGATGTGGTGCTGCAACTGGTCACCCAAAGTCTGTGTTTCTCCAACCCTCTTTCACCATCCTCCCAGTGGTGCTGCTGCTAAAAAAAACCTATAACAACAACACTTCCAGTAAGATAGAAGAAAAAGCAGAAAAGTGGAAGTGGTAGGGAAGGGAAGGGGGAGGGAGGCTGAATTTGCTTTAAAAGACTTATACAAAAATGGATTTATCAGCGGCTTTGTGGACATATGTTTGTATATGTTTCAGGGATGTACTATTTAAACTACCTCTGACCTTTTCCTTGCTTTATCCTAAACCTTCATCTGAACACTCCAACTAAATGAATATCACTTTATGGAGATTCTGCATCTGTTGTCAGTCCAACCATCCCCTTTAATTGGAATTCACAATTCCAACAAATATCCAAGAATACTTGATAGTTGCAAATCATTCTGTTGCAGCAATTCCCAAAGTGGACTGTACATCCCCCCCCCCCGGGGGGATAGCTTAAGGATCCAGGGGGCAGTGAGGGAAAAGAGGCTGGTGGTGAGCTTTTAGTCAAAATACTGGAGTGCAAGAAAGCAGCCTTTAGGACCATGGTGGAGGTGATAATTGCATTAAACTTCTTTTCAGGGTCCCTTAAACCATTGCACAGCCTCCCTGATCACTTCATGTGGTGGTGTCTCCTGCTCTTTGTCTCCCCACATGAGCTGACTCTTTGATGTGTGTCTTTCATTAGTAGCACCTATTGGGAAACTCTCACAAAACATGGACACAGCACATTGCTTTTGTAGTTCAGAGCAGTGCCATTTTGGGACAGACTGGAGCAAGGAATTAGAGCACATAGTGGTGGGGAGAAGTGGCAGCAAAAGGGAGCTTACAAATTTGGGACCCTGCTTAAGCTTTGTGAGCTTTGCTGGGACTTGGCTGGAAAGTTGGAGTTGTGCTTCTCTTCCTGCTTTCTTCTATTGGATAGGCTGAGAGAAGAGGTAGCAGAAAAAACAATGTTTTTTTTGGGGGGGGGACTCTTGAAACTATCTGGGGAAGATATGTTTCTGAGAAAGAGTATCTGGGCTCAATTCTTTGAAAGAGTCCTTTGTCTTGGAGTGGCACTTGTAGTTAAAATCTGTTCCTTTTTTCATCCACCCCACTCTCCAGTCCAGCACATGTGGCTTCTAAACCCACTACACACACACTGGCTATGTCCTCCTCTGTCCCAATGAAGAAAGATTGAGACTCCCTACTGACTGGGAGGAAGTATCTCCCTTTGCAACTGGTGAATTTGTGAGCTGGCTAAGCAGCAACCTAGAGGCCTCTTGTCACACTGGCCTTTGTGACAAGATTGGCACAGGTGAGAGGCATCTCAGTTGATGCTCACCAGCTGCTCAGTTCCTGCTCCCAGAGTGACAGGGCAGAAAGGGAGCAGTGGCCAAGCAGCCAGTCAAGCAACCACCAGGCAGCCTCTCACCAGCACTGGCTTTTGCTGTAAGGCTGCCACAAGTAAGAAGCTTCTCAGTTGCTGCTCAGTCAGTTGCTCAGTTGCTGTTCCCAAGGTGACTGGATAGAAAGGGAGCAGTGACCAAGATTCATTGTTTTGAATTTGAAGTAGAAAAGTAAATATCAAAAGATATGCACTGCAGGCAGGGTGTTAGGATTGTCACCCTAGAAAAAAGGGGGTGGCAGCCCAAAAAGTTTAGGGCCCACTGCTCTATTGTATAGCCCAGAAAGAATGGATGGAGGATCAAAGGAAGGAAGCGTAACTATGGTCCAAAACACACTGCAGAAATAATCCAGTTTGAGATCACTTTTACTGCCCTGTCTTAGTGCTGGAGAATCCTAGGAAATGTAGGTGGGGTATAGACCGCCGCTTTGCGGCGCTCTGCCGCCGCCGCCAGAAGGTCCGCGGGGGAGCCGGAGCCTTCAGACGGCCCGACTCCCGCGCGGACCGAAAAAAGAAGCTCCAAAATGGAGCTTCTTTTTGCGTCGCGTTTGCGACGTCGCGAGGCGCCAGGGGCGCTTTCGCTACGTCAGCAGTGGCGCGACACGTCTGGACGCTAAGCGTCCGATACGCAAAGATGACGGCGCCCATGTAGAAAGGGCGCCGCCATCTTGTACGCATTGACTACGTATTAGGGTTAGGGGGGTGTGGAAGCACCGCCCCTTCCTAACCCTAATACGTATTCAATACGTATTTTTTGGCGGTTTGTAACCCGCCGTAGTTTATTGTGGCACCAGAGCAATGTCTCATAAAACTACAGTTCCCAGAATCCCCTAGCATTGAGTCAGGGCAGTTAAAGCAGTCTCAACCTGGATGATTTCTGCAGTGTGTTTTGGACCTATATCTTTGCAAAATGATATACAAAATATACAACCTCTAGTCTATTAGAGGTTTATAGTATCATCCTGACTGCATTATTTCTAAGACTCCAGCTACATAGTGTGTTACATCTGTTAATGAAGTGCTGTAGTTCAGGGTGAATGGGGAATAGAACAATAGAAATGAAAATGTGTGAATAGTTACTTAGCTTCTTGGGAAAATCAAAATCTCAAGAGGCAGGCAGAGATCACTAAAACTCTTTTGCACACAGATTAACTTGTAATTTACTCATTCACGCATATGAGACTATAGCTTCTCATACCACTTTCAGTGGCTTTTCTTCCATTGTACAACACAGTTTATGCTGCTGCTCTTGCTTTCCAATAAAACCTTGAGATTACAAATCCTCCCTAGTGGATTCTATCCCAGAAATGAAATGAGAGAAATTGCAGTACATACACTACCTTGATTCTACAGCAACTGCATTAAAAAAAAAATACTAAGAGAGCAGTCACAATGTGACATGACTTCTCCTGGGATATACTAATCCTGCTCATATGAATTAGCTTACTCAACACAGTTTATCCTTTGGGAATGGTAAATAATGTGAGTAATGCACATTTAGGTGATAAATTCTGTATGCTGGCAGAGGTAGTGTCTTGTATTCCATTTGGCATTTGCAGTGGTAAATCCTGATCATTAAGGAAACTGTAATCACATTATTGGAGCATTATAATGTTGTGTTGTAATTTTGTACAAAGCAACACAGACATCTTCCTGTCAAATCCCACTGGAATGAACTAGAATGATATAACACAGCATGGTAGAACCAATGGCCTGGTTCTATCACTGGAACTTCCTTAAGGGTTGTTCAGATGGTGAAAATAATCCAGACAGAATCTGGGTTGAGTCTTTGTTGTTTGCATGCATTTCAAATGCATCTGATTAAGTTAGGGGGGCTGCCAAAACCCTCGCATAGCCTGGGATAATTGATGTCAGATTTTTCCTCAAGTTTGGCCATGCTGAAGGTGACAGCTAAAACATCTAGCGGGCCAAAGATTTCCCACCCTGATTTGGAAGGAATTCAAAGACATAGCCATGTTAGTCTGGAAAATCAGTATGCAAAGGGATCTTGCAGCACATTTGAGACTTTCTGGAAGACAGAAGTTGGTAGCATGAGCTTCCATAGACTTGAGCCTACTTCCTCATGCTAAAAATGCATAAGGTGATAACAAATCCTGTTGACTTCTGAAATACTACATTCCATCTTAAATTAGTCTAAATTGCCATTTTGGATAGTTACTGATACATCAGATGGATTCCTATTAACCCCTTTTCTGTAAGTGACTGTGAACAATCATTTGAAATTGAAATACCTCACTACTTTTGGTCCAGCCATCAATCTTATTTTAAAACCATGAATTTATCTTTACAGACACCTTGTGGTAAAACAACACTGATGGTAATCTGTGTGAGAACCTTTAATGTTGCTGATAATGGGTTGCTGTGGGTATCCAAGTTTTTATATAAGCCTCTGCTATTATGTGGATCTTGCAGAAAATGCACCACCTTATTAGTATATGAGAACTTCACAGTACTTAGCATTCTAATAAGTGAGTCCTATCCTTTATCTTGGGTTACTGATGTTTGAGCCTCTGTGATATCTAGTGTTCTGTCAGACTCATGTCATCAGGGCAGAAGTAAATCATAGAATTATAGAGCTGGAAGAGACCACATGGGCCATCCAGTCCAACCCCCTGCCATGCAGGAAATCACAATAAAAACATCCCTGACAGATTGCCATCCAGCCTCTATTTAAAGACATCAAAAGATGGAGACTCCACTACACTCCAAGGAAGAGTGTTCCACAGTTGAACAGCCCTTACTGTCAGGAAGTTCCTCCTAATGCTGAGGTGGAATCTTTTTTCCTGGAGCTTGCATCCATTGTTCCGGGTCCTGGGCGGGTTACAAACCGCCATTTTGTCCGTATTGACTACGTATTAGGGTTAGGAAGGGGCGGTGTTTCCGCACCCCCCTAACCCTAGTACGTAGTCAATACGGACAAAATGGCAGCGCCCCTTCCACATGGGGTCCGCCATATTGACGTAGCGGACGCTATGCATCCGCACGTCGCGCGGCACTTATGACGTCGCGAGTGCTCCATTGGCGCCTCGTGGCGTCATAACCACGCCGCAGAAAGAAGCTACATTTTGGAGCTTCTTTTTTGCTCTGCGAGGGAGTCACACGGTTTGGCTGCTGCGGCTCCCTCGTGGAGCAAACAGCAGCACCGGCAGACCGCCACAAAGCGGCGGTCTGTAATGCTCCCTGGTCTCTGGAGCATCAGAGAGCAAGCTGGCTCCCTCCTCAATATGACATCCCTTCAAATATTTAAACAGGGCTATCACATCACCTCTTAACCTTCTCTTCTCCAGGCTAAACATCCCTAGCTCCCTAAAGAAGAAACAGAATCACCACGACTTACTTTCCTCCCCATCTGGGGCTGTGTCTTACTTTCACTCCCTCCTGCCCACTGAAATCAAGGTCCAGATCCATGGCTAAAGTAGATATATAGCTAGATTGTGGACATGTCTGCCACCAGATGAAATTTATAACCTTTGATCTGTCCTAGGTCATTCCCAGCATTTGTTGTTATTGTGTGCCTTCAAGACTTTTCTGACTTATGGTGACCATGCAGTGAACCTATCATAATTTTTTTTTGGAGGTAAAATTTGTTCAGTGAAGATTTAATAAATAATAATAATAATAATAATAATAATAATAATAATAATAAAAACTTTATTTATATACCGCCTTTCCTTCTGAAGTTGAGAGTGTGTGACTTGCCCAAGGTCACCCTGTGGGATTCCATGTCTGAGCAGGAGATTCAACCCCTAGTCTCCAGAGTCATACTACAACACACAAACCACACTACACCATGCTAGCTCTCTTCTCCTCCCTTCCCAGAGGCTGGAAAAGGATGGCCCGTTCCCCACGGGAAAAAAGTATGTGCTCAGCACGCACTAAGGTTAGAAAAGGGCGTCCCTTCTGGATGTCCTAACCCTAGTATGTGCTGAGCATGTACAAAATGGCGGTGCCCTATACACATGGGCGCCACCATTTTGATGTCGCGGACGCTTAGAGTCCGCACGTCACAGCTCATTTATGACGCCGCAAGTGCGCCAGTGGCACCTTGCAGCATCATAAGCACACCGCAAAAAGAAGCCGCTTTTTGCAGCTTCTTTTTCTGCCACCGGGAAGCATTGCCATTTGGAGCCTGAGGCTTCCCCGCGGTGGAAACGGAGGCACTGGCAGACCACCCTTTTTGGGTGATCTGTAAAGCGCCTAAGATTCCATGAAAGATTCCATAGCAGGAAGGGGGATTTGAGGATGAATCTTATTTTCCTAGGGCAGATTCCCCCCTCCCCCGTCCTTATGGAGTTGTGATGGGGTGTCTAATCAGTTCTATGGCCCCAGGGGGACTCTCTCAGATATCCTAAGATAGCATCTTTGACCTTGCTAAATGCTACCAACTTCTGTAAATGAACTGCTGTCAGTTTCTGTAAATGGGTATCAGTTCAGAGCATTTAAAACATATCATTGTGGTGTTCTTCTTCTTCTCTTACTAGGCTCTGACTACTGCACAGCTTGGAAAACATCAAGCTCAAACATCCAAAAGCCATTGCCCTTTGTGGTGCTTGTGGGCTTCATTGGAGGCATCTAATTGGCAATTGTCACTGTAGGAAGCAGGATGCAGGGTATGAATGGATTTTTGGTCAGATCCAGCAATGGCACTTCTTGAGCTCTCTAGGGCACTGCATTCAAGTGGTTGGAACCTAAGATATAAAACTTAGCATTGTGAACCCATATGAAAATATTCCATAATAGCAGTAGAATGAAAAAGAAATATGACTGGACATAGTATTAGTTGTTTTATTACTTATGCTTTTCATTGCAATTTTTGTGATTATACAAATGAATACAATCCAGGCATTAGCATGAGATGGCATTCTAGAAGAAAGATGTGTGTGTGTGTGTGTGTGTGTTTAAATAAGCAACGAAAAAGCTAGGCAGGGTTGCTCCAAATGATAAAAGGCAGCTTTGTTTAAAACAATGTAGAAATTAGTATTCTTATTCTTAACTAATGCAGCAACTTATTAACTAATTTTGACACCCAGTTTAGCATTGTTACAAGAAGCTTAATTTACACTTTGGAACACACTGAATCTAAAGTTTTTCAAGCAGGGTGTGAATTAGCTAAATGTCAGTGCATGATTCTTTCATCTGTGATGTGCAAATCAAGTGGTGTGGAGATGAACAAGCAAAGAAAGATAGTTTATTATCCCGTTTCTGTCCATGTCACTCTTCAGTTCCATCAATTATTATAAAACAAGTATAATGTGATGGCAACATCCCACACATAATTTTACATGATATAGTAAAGATGGTAATTGATTACCACAGGGAGGCTGTTTTGGTTTCTGCAGTTTATCTCTTCTGCCACTCCCTATAATGCTATTATGACCGATGGTTATCCTAATCCCAAAAACAATCCTTAGTGTCCCTTCTGGCCACAAAACCAACTGTAAATGTATGGCCACACACACAGCCACAAATAGATATGACCTTTAGGTAAAACTTTGGCCAAAGCTGCCTTTAGGTATCCTTCTTCTACTTAAAGAAAATTAGAATAGAAAAACAGAAGAGTCATGTTGGATCAAGTGCAAGGCAGACCATAAATAGGACATGAACACCATTATAACTTCCCCTATAGATAGTAGTATTGGTACCACCACTCATATTAGATATTTTAGTATATAAAGAGATCTTGTAACATCTTTGAGACTAGCTGAGAGAAAGAAGAGATGGTCCTTGGCAAACCACTCCTTAAAGAAGCATGCTGTTCAGACTGTGATGATATCAAGACAAGTTATTATGTAATTTTATACTGTCAAATGCCACCTTAGATCCCTTAACTGTGGTTTTCAAGGAATATGAGAGGTGAATTATGTTCTGAAATCACACTGAGCATTTTATTTCTAAACTGCAATTAACACATGCCTTCATAACTTCTGTCAAATGAAGCAGCAACAGAACTGCCCTAGATGGAAACCCACTTCTGCCACCCAGTGGGGATTTTCCAGTAATTGCACTGATTGCTGCTACTCTGATGCCTAGTGTGTGTTTTGAGTCAGTATATATCTGAGCAGTGCTGGGAAAACAGACAAGAAGCAACTCCTGAACATAGGATCACACATATGTGCACACATACATGTGTCCACCCACACTCAAACACCACTTACAATCATCACTTGGCATTTTCACAACTGGCAAAATATCCACCTCCTCTCTAGAAAAGTGTTCCTCCTGCCACAGATAAAATACATGGCAGCTGAGTAGATGCTCCTGCACATTTAAGCCTTAACATTCCCAGAGAGAATGGCTTTAAGCAATCAGTGGTATTGACAGGGGTAAATGGAGAGCAAGCCAACACTTTCCATAATGTATTGAGAAGTCTTTTGTTTATTTATTTTTATTTAGGAGTCTATTATTGCCAATGTGCTTTCCCTTCAAATGATTGATTACTGAAAGATTTAAACATCACAGAATAACTGGGGGTTTCTCCTATAACTCCTATAAATGGCATAACATACAACTAATTTGGATTAAATAATAGAGTTAATGCAAGAGAAAAGGAAACAATGTGTTTCACTGAAAGCGCCACCTTTTCTGTCAGAGGTATTGTGAAATATTGATTACTAAAGCAAGAAATTCTCAGATTTGCCAGTCATCTGAGTAACCAACTGCATTCTACTACTACTTTTTTTCCTGGGTTCATAACTGTGTGGTTTTGTTTTTCTTTTTTTATTATCAATGGCATCAAGCAAATTACTTCTCAAAATGAACATTGGTAATACCCTTATAGAGTCCTTGTGTGTATTTGCAGAATTTTCTTGTAATCTGCAGTTGGATAACTTTCACAATATTCTGTTGTGGCAGGCCATAATTATTGCCATTTTAGAAATGAAGTACTGGAAGCACTGAGGAGGGGGGGAGGAACTTTGGCCGAAGATATTTGGGCCTCTTTGTTCTCAGACTCAAAATTCTGTCCATTTGCTGTCTAAATTCTCAAATGATTCCTAATTTGGCCAAGATTCTGATCCCAATGCAGTTATGTTGGAAGTCCAGAAAGTGACATGTTTCTTTTTCTTTGGAAACCACCCAACACCAGGAGGTACCTCCATGGCTGATCAATGCACAGGAGGTGACAGTAACTTTTGGTTGCTTTCACATAGTCAGGGAATAGCAAATAGCCATTGCCCTCTCAGGGTGAGTCTATACTGGCGACTTAATCTGGAGCTGGTCTGGAGCATCATGCCTTTGACCAGTCCTGGACCAATCATGATGGCAGCCACATGCACTGGGCCAAATCCAGTGTGATGTTGTATCATTGTGCATATGAGCTAGTCAAGCCAACACTGCACTGGGCCCATCACCACTGTGGGCAGGAGCCCCATGTAAGACCTGCTGGCTCATCAACCTTTCTGCTGAGGATAGAAATGGCAGCCTGGACATGTGATCAACAAGGAGTTCAAGCAGCCATTTTTTTCCTCAGCGGAAAGGGTTGCATGCTGGGAAGGCTTTACATAGAACTCCTGCCTACAAGGAAGTGGCATTAGTGGCTCCAGATACAGGTCATCCTCTATCCTGCACTGATCAGTATGGAGGAAGGGAATGGCAGAGTTCTTGGCATGTGGACAACTGGATCCGGCCGAATCAGACCCAAATCAGCTGAAAGAACCCAAGTTCACTCTGGGGTTTCTGGAAAACATCAGGATTTTTTCCAACTTTGCTTAGTTCAGAGAAAAGTTGGGTGAAGGGCAGAAAAGCACAGATCATCCCTGGAAGTAGCCATATGTCATCAGCACTGTCAGCGCTGACTTTGGGGTGAGTACAGCATTTTCACTGCTGTAGACAAGCCTATAGACTTGCAGAAGGTTCAGAAGTGTAAAAACTACTGCCCATGGGGCTGTGCATAAACCAGGAAAAAAGGCATTGCTTGAGGAGAGATTGGATACTCAGTGGGAGGACTGCCTACACTAACTTCCTTTCATTGTTACTTGTAACTACTTCCTTCCTTCCTTTCATTTAGCAAAAAGTACCAAGAAAGGTAAAACCATTACATTTTGTTTTACAGCAATGATGTCACCGTTTTTAGTAATGTTATTCATAACTTTACCATTTTATTCTGGGAACTGTTGGGGATCATTTTTGGTATTTTAAAGGTTTTTTTAAAAAAATAAAAATAAAAAGTTATATATCACTAATGTGTTATAAACAAGTAATGTAATGTGCAACTTTTTACATGGGAACAAAAAATAAGGGCAATAAATGTACTAATGCTGATAGTTAGCTTTAAAAAATATGACCTAAATCCTGCTGTTAATCTCAACTAGAATAGCCATTGAATCAATGAGATTTATCTACATTTTGACTCACCATTAAATAATAGAGTCAATTGGTTTTCTCTAGTTAGAACTAACCAACAAAACTCAGGTCCACATTTCCAAGCACTTTGTTTAAAATTTAATGTTAATATATATAGAAATAATTAAGAACAGTAAGAACCAACAAAGAAATAATTACTGGACCAAGCAAAAATGTCAGAAGTATTATATTCTACAATAGGATGGAACCATGGCAGTTAAAGTGGTATCAAAGTGCTAAACCTTTGGAGTGAGGATACACCCTTATTCTTTCTACCATTGTACTTTGGGTTAGTGAAAATCAAAAATATTTGGGAAACTATACCATTCAAACAAATGTACACTCCTCACTGATTCATTATCCCTTACACAGTTGTTATGTGTTTTCAAGTCAAATCTCACTTATGGTGACCTTGCCACAGGGCAAGTCTAAACTGGCCAGAATACTCTGGGCTGCCCCCAGAGTATTCCACCCACAAATTCCTCCTGAATTTGCCCTTACTTGCTATCTTTGGCTGCAGGATTTCAACTTTTACAGTGAACAATGGTGGCTGTCCCTGTTTGTTACCCAGAACCTCTGCTGAAGTCAGAATAAGGCATCCAGCCATGCTATCAACACTGGGCACCTCATTCTGACCTCACAGCAACTCATGCCCAAATGAAATAATTTACCACTGTTGCTGTGAAGCGAGCCAAAAATCCACAGCAAAAGGTGAGTTATTAAAATGCTCCCAATTGGGTATAGGCAGCATGAAGACAGTCCACTCTCAGTTCAGGGTTTTGGCCCTGTGTCATATAAATAGGATGCAGTGAGCCTGGGGGGAAATTCTGCGTAATTTGTCCATGTACACTTGCTCATAGAGTTTAATTCAAAGAAGGCTTGCGATTGCCTTCCTGAAAGATTTACAGAGGGTGACTTGCCTCTAGTGAACCAGTAGGTTTCCATGGCTGAGCAGGAATTCAAACTCTGGTCTCCCAGAGTTCTAGTCCAACACTTTGACCACTACATCATACAGTTGGCCTGCTATATCCATGAATTTCTTATCCACAGATTCAAGCATCCACAGCTTGAAAGTATTTTTTCAAAATATAATTTCCAAAAAGCATATCTTGATATTGCTATTTCACATAAGGGACACCATTTTATTGCCCAATTATATTTAATGAGACTTGAGCATCCATGGATTTTGGTATCCATGGAGGGTCCTGGAACCAAACCCCACTGGATACCAAGGGTCTACTGTACTGGCCTTTGATGGTAGACACCTCTATAGTTAAAACTGAGATCACTGATGTGACTATACTAGAGTATGATTTTGAGAAATCATGCTATATGCTGTCTTTTTAAAGTAGGTCAAGAGAAACATCAGATTGGAACAAGTTTCACAGGGGGAATAGAAATGATGCATCCCACCTACCCTTGCTTTACCTATAGACTAACACCTGAAAAAGAATTATTCCATATAAGAGAGGGAAATGATCCTTGAGGTGAGCCTAGACAGCACATCACACTTTCTAACAGGAAGCCTGGCATTAGCTTGAACAAAAGAAGCAATGAGAAGACACAGCTGTGCTATTCTCTCCAGACACTTCTTTATCCTCATTCACACTTTATTGGATTTCACATCATCAGCACCTGCAGCCACACAATGCAGATCTATTTAGGCCTTCAAGTAGTTTGCTTTGTGTAAGATAAAATGTGGAGAGTGGTGTGTGTGTATGATGATGCATCTTTGAGGTGCTGGTAAGTCCACTCCCCTGCCAAAGAAAGAACAAAAGCTGCTCTAACAGCATCTCTCAAGCTGAGAAATAAATTTCTACAAAGGATGTAATCAGGACCCAAAGGAACCACTGTGATTTAACAACTTGAATGGAAATGGGCTGTGTGAATCCTTGGCTTCATTCTGCCTGTTCTAGCCATGCTACAAATGTATGCTTATGGGGCCATTTTCCACAAATGGTTCTTTAGCCCTACTTTTCAAGCTAGTGCATACCTATCCCCCTCTCAGCCATCAGATGGTCTTGTCTTTTTCTTCTACCAGTGCAGGATTACACAAACGCCAAAGCATGAGATTTGGGATAGACAATGTATAAATCTGCTCTTCTACCACACCAATTCTGTATTATCCAGATTATCTTTTTTGCAACAACAGAACTTCATAGAATTATAGAATTTTAAAGTTGGAAGGTATCGCAAGGGCCATCTATTCCATGCACACACACCATGCAGGAATACACAACTACAGTACTTCCAAAAGATGTCCTTGTAACCTCTACTTAAAGATTTCCAAAGATGGAGAGACCACCACCCTCCAAGGCAATTTATCCCACTGTCATACAGTTCCCACAGTAAAAAATGTTCTTCCTTTATGGAATATATTTTCTTGTTATTTGATAACTGGTTTGTGGTTGTTTTCTGGAGCAGCAGAAAATAAGGTGACTCCATCTTCTACATGACATCCTTTGAGATATTTAAAGATAGCTATTATGTCATTTTTTTCTCCAGTTTAAAAATATGCAGTTCCTTGAGTCGTTCCTGATAAGGCTTGGTTTCTAGGCTTTTGATCATCTTGTTCATCCTTCTCTAGACATGTTTCTTCTCATTGATATCCTTCTTGAACTGTGGTGCCCAGAATTTGAATCATTCATGTCTGGCATCTTGGAAGGTCATCACTACCAAGGCCAGTTCTGTGGAGGTGGGATCGGCTGGGGTGGAAAACGGTGAGGAAATAAGGTAAATACCAGGGGACTTGTTTCATGTCATGAGTTGGTATTTGAAAATATTGTTCGATTTATTTATCAGTTAATCAAATATTAGAATATTAAGTCTATTAGAATATGAGGTAAGGAAGGGGAAGAGAATGGCATCCTGAAGTGAATGCTGATTGGTGGAATGGATGAAGTGATCTCCATAAGGCTGTGAATGACAGTTGATGGATGAGTGGGGAGTTTCAGTTTGCCTGGAGTTTGACAGGAGTGTAGTTAGAAAAGAGTTTGAGGAAGGTTTGAGTTAGAATAAGCTTGGATTGAAAGAAGGGAATTTGAGTTGAGACACTGCTAAGAGTCTGAATAGCTTAAACTGTGTGTGTGTGTATGAAAGAGAGAGAGAGAGAGAAAGGAGGGGTGTTTTAAATGTAATAAATAAATAATCTGCTGTGTTGTATTTAACTTCTGTAAATAAAGATTTGGTTTTTTTGTTTTTGTTTTTATACACTGCACAGTACATTTGACACATTGGATATGTTCTACTTTTAGTTTGCATGATGGGGTGCTCCTCTATAGGGATGGGAGAGATTCTGGTATACAGAAAACTAGCAGGTCAGGCTTGACTACATGTCTTCTCGATTACATAGCAAGGAATTACTATTAAATAAAAAAGAGGCATCTTAAGTCATATGAGCCCCTGTCTGCAGCCTGAACTGATATAGCCCAGTTACTAGCAATGGCAATTATCCCTACATTACTATCAAGAGTCTGTGTTTAATTTATTTTCATTTTTCTTGACGCCTACTATTCTTCTTTAATAAAACTGCTTCAAAACCATCAATGAGGGTAGATAGAAACAGGAACCCACTGGATTATATTCATTGTTAGTTACATGTATTGCAAAAGTGTAGAATTGCAGAGTGTAAAGGTATTTTGGAGGTCATCTAGTCCAGCTTCATATTTATTGTAGGATTTGCTTCTTCAGCATAATTGACATACAACAGTCTATTAATTCAGGATCAGGAAACATACCCTTCAGATGCTGATGACCTGCATGTAGTAGCAGCTACAGTGGTACCCCGGGTTACGAAATTAATTCGTTCCGCGGTTAATTTCGTAACCCGAAATACCTTCGTAAGCCGAATTCCCATAGGCGCTAATGGAAAAATAGCTCTCTGCTGCCCTCCGGTGGCGGAAAATAGCGCCGCGGTTTTTTCGTAACCCGAAGAAACCTTCGTAAGCCGAAGCAATAAATCCCTATGGGATTTTTTCGTATCCCGAAAAATTCGTAACCCGGCGCATTCGTATCCCGGGGTACCACTGTATATCTGGCATAGCCTGTGGGGTTAGACTATAACTCCAAATGATATAAGTTAAAGTACCGAAATGATGAGGAATGCTCTCAGGCCAAAAACATCTGAAAGGCTACCTCAAATAAAAAGTGAGACGTTCTTCACCTCCTGAGTCAACATATCTTTCAACATTCCACACATGAAAATTTGAACATGTGGCCAGCTAACATAAAAGTGCAGTTAAGATGCCAAAGGTTATCAATGAGGAAGGACCAGACCAGCTAAAATATACTGCAGCAGTTTGCTTTTGCACGAGTCTAATGGGAAGAACAAGTTTCCATCCACTCCTCTCCCTCTGCAGCAACTGAATAAAAAAGTACAAAGGAGTAAATTAGGAGGAAGAAAGAGAAACAGAGCCATTTCAAAAGCAGCTCAAAAAGATGGGATGACAGAGGATTAACTGTGCTTGTCCCTATTACATATGCCAGCTCTCCCCCTGTGCCCTGACATGCACACAGGTTGAGCTGCTCTCACCATTATGCAGTTTCTCCTGTTGTATTTAGCCAAACCTTCCTTCCATGAAATTTACACCTACTCATTCTAGGCCTGCCCTCTGGCTCAAGGGGAAAAATCTGCTCTATCTTTTATGCAATATGCATATTTTTAAAACAACAACAAAAACACAACCATGAATGTAACACTTGCAGTTTACCAGTAGAGGCCCCCATACACTTCACAGAAGTTTTTTTGACATATGCAACCAATTAATGTATCAAATTAAAATAGGATGAATTTTACAGGGTGGCTGTCTCTTAAGAACAGGTCATGTCCAGAAATGTCCTATGCAGAAGAGTAGGCAGATGGTTATGAAACCATAACAACACAACCATGTATGAAGAGCATCTATCTATCTACTTTAGTGGGAAGGCAAGAAGTGTTCAGACACAATGTGGCACAAATTTGGTCAGAACATATTCTGTTCTGTGTGTGATGTACATGAAAATGGTGTACATGACAGTGAAATCATTATACACAATGGAGGCCTTGGATACCAGGCTTTTATTACATCATTTCTATAGGTCCTAATATTTGAAACTTGTTTTTCCAGAAAGAGAGAGACCAAGAGTGTGCAATAAATTTGTCTTTTCCTGTTTCTCTTTTTTGAATGGGGTCCATGTTGACTGAGAGTTCATGAATAATATTTTACATCTTTGATTATATTTGACATTAAATTATATTTGACATCTTTGGCCTTCTGTGCCCATACAGTGGAGTAAAGCTACGAACATAGTAATTTCTGCAAACAGACCACCTTTAAGAAGGTAGCTTTGATACCCTGGTGATAAGCTCCTTATAAACAGCAAAGACAGCTGTAAAGCTGAAGAAATGCTAAATTGCTAGCAAGTGATAATATCTAGTGACATATACTTCTATCTGGTACCTTGTTCCTTTGGTATTTGATGTGCAATTAAACCCAGTAGGGACGTAACCTGAAAGTAATTTTCATTTTGTTACACACAGTGCTCACCTGTCTAGTACCGACATGAAGAACCACAGTTGTAGAAAGTGAGCAATCTTCTAAATACTGCTTGAAAATTGCATTAGGCTGTATATGAACATTTCAAGATTATATTTTAGGTAGAGCTTCTATTTCCTCATTAAAATGTAATCATTAAAAAAGAAAGAAAGAAACCTGAAGCACCTGTGCTTTCTTGTTATTTGTACAGAAAAATCTTTTATACTGTCCTCTTTGAATCTTAAAATACCCCTAGCCATCAAGTATTCACCTCCTCAAAATTTACACAGATAATGATTTGGGAATTGGTAGATAAAGTGCCCCCACCCTCTTTAAAGTTGCATGACATTCTAAAATTTCCGCTGTGCTAAATAACATTTGCTATCACAATGTTGTAATGTTGTGGGCAGTGGGGAGATATAGCCCATGGGTCTCATGCACTCCTGGCTCCATGCACTCTCAGTCTGTTAAGGTACAGTATTCCCCTCTTCCATTTTTGAACAACTTTTGCCCCCAAATACCCAACAGCATCTGCCTAAGCCTAGAAGTAACATCTCTTCTTTTCCAGCTTTGAGAAGAATAAAAAAAGCTCTGACTCATAGATAAAAGAGCTGAATGGAAGGAGGGAATATAGGTATATTGCTAACCACTGGAAGCCCTGCCTCTGGCACAAGGGCCCTTTTCTTTGGTGAAAAAAATAGAGGGAGATGCAGGGGCAATATGGGAACATGTGCTTTACTGTTGACCTGTGGGAGAGCGCACTTATCCCTGGACATCTGGAAATTGCCAGTCTCTGACTTAAGCCAACTAAGAGAAATATCATATTCCTCAGTACCTTAGATTCCAGGGCCTAAAATCAAGATGGTCTTTTAGTTCATTATATCTGGTAGTTAAAGGGACAAACATCAGAAACCTACAAATGTTCACCAGCATCTCAAACCTTGCTATGGGAAAAGCTATGGTTATTTGGTTGCGTTATGGTTATTCTAAAGAAAACTGCTCCAGCTCTTTTCTGACCCGTTATCAACCATGAATGTCTAAATTCATATTGCTCAAGAAAGGCAGGCTACAGTGGAGGCTAGATGCTCCCATATCAGTGGGGAGGAAACTGAGTTCCATATTTCAATCTAAACTTTAAGATCTATCAAAAGTAAGAATTACTTTGGGGAGATAAGATTTAGCACCCCTGGATGGCTCCTTTAAAGCTCGGATTATAAACCAGTTGTCATGGAAGCCACCCATGGGGACTTAACCGTCTTGTTAGAGACAAATTGGTACCATGGGCCTTTGATATCTGCTGGGATTCAGTTCCAGGACACCAAAATCTGTGGATGCTCAAGTCCCATTAAATAAAATGGGGTAGTGAAAGTGTCACTTATATAATAAAGTTGGCCCTTCTTATACATGGAACTTTTTATACATGGATTCAAGCATCCACGGTTTGAAAATGTTTCAAAAAAGAATACATTTCAAATATCAAACCTTAATTTTCCATTTTTTTATAAGGGACACCATTTTGCTATGTCATTATATTTAATGGGACTTGAGCATCCACGGATTTTTTTATACATAGGGGATCTTGGAACAAAACCCCAGCATATAACAAGGGTCCACTGTTTAGCAAATTCAAGATTTGCTTTTGGGAATTTATATCCATTTGGAAAGTTTTCAAGCTATGGATGGTTGATCTGTGGATAAAGAATCCAAGGATATAGAGGGCCAACTGTAATCACAACAGATCTTGTGTTTCCTCTACATTTGCTATGCAGATTTGGATGATTTATATCATATTTTTTTGTCTACCTATCACTTTATGTGCTGAAAAATGGTACAGGTTGTTTTGCTTTCTGGTTTCCTTCTCTTTCATGCCACAGTTTCATCCTTTTTCCTTCTGTGTAATGGATCAGAGACCCCAAACACTTGGGTCTGACTTGTGTCCCACAAAGAGAGTAAGGCAGGCTATTAAACACACACACAAACCACATTACTCAATAGAAAGGTCTAAAAAAATCAATGGGAAATTTCTGATGGAGATTGTGAAAAGAATCATAATCTTTTAGCATGAGAACTTGGTATCTGGCCCTAGATCTGAAACAAGCCAGTTTGACTGTGGACTCTTCCAAAATGTCATTTAGAAAATATGTCAGGCAGCCAGCCTCAGCAGTTGTCCTTGGAAAATCCGTAATAATTACAGCAACAACCCAAACCAAATTGTTATAGTCCCCCTCCTGCTGCTGCCAGAATTTGTCAACTTTGTTTTTCAACTGCTGCTCTCCTGTCAAAACTGGGCAAACAAGAAAAGTATAATGGTGTTAAAGTTGCCAAAATGGTGAAAAAAACAAGCTCCTATCAATCATTCATAACATTTCTACCCATGGAGGACGATTGGCAAATGCTGGCAGTTTCAGGAAGTTTACATCTTACAGATGATGAATGCCACAGATGTACAATAAATAGGGCTGCTGTGAAATTTAATGGCTGCTTCTGGAGCTCTGGTTCTTATTAGAAAAGGTCACCTATTGTCCTAGTGCAGATGATTGATGTGACCACTAGTATCTTTATGTAGTATATCGCACAATAGATGCTTTGTAAGTGACTGTTTGTTCATCACTTTAGACTCTATCAAGGTCTCATACTCCACAGGAATCTAGATGTGTTTTTTGGTATATAGAAACTTTCCCCCTCCAAGTGGGTTTGTGTAGGCTGACCTACTGGGAGACTGCCTATATCTCAGGGGGCTAAAGAACACTTCTTACCCACTTTAGGGCAATTTCCCTCAGCAGGTTTGCTGGAATTTGTGTTCCCTGTTCCATTGGAGTACAAAGCAAATTGCTAAATCTATGTAACAATGCTTTAAAGGCACTCACTGAATTTTAAAGAGGACTGTTTTTAAAGAAAAAAAAATATTATGATGTTCTTGAGGATGTACAAGCTTAAGAACACCAGTGCAAATGAAGGGACTGATGCCAGCTTTCCTGCTTTCTCTGGTAGTGAGAGAGAAAAAGTAAATTTCTTGAGAAATGCAATCTCACTTTTTCTCTCTCATACACACGTGAACATACTTTTAAAATAAATGTCAGCTAGAAAGAAAACTGGTCAGCTCATATTTCATAGGTGAAAAGGCCTTGCAGACCATTCAGGTCCTGAAACTTCCATATATGGTGGTTAAAAGCAAAGGAACATATTTCCTCTGTACTTTTGACATGCAGTTTATTACCCTGTTTGATGAAGCAATGGAGAAGGCACAGATTTTGGCATCTCAGACTTGTTCATTTTAAATACTATTAGCCAAGACTTTTGCTATAAAAGGTACAGGAACCCTGTACCTTATATCTGGTCACTCACCTGCACACACAACTTCAATGCAACTAACTAGGTTCTCAACAACAGTCACCATCCCCATTTTTTTCAACCACAGGATGTTATCATGCATCCTAGACTCCAGAGGTTGGGGAGGGCAAGGACTCTCATGCCCGCTCTGACATCTTGCCTCTTGCCAGAACCAGAAAATAATAGTAAACAAGCCAGCATGAAAACACACCATGGAGTATATCAGACGTGGTGGAATATCCGCAGTCAATCCTGTTCTTGCAAGTAAAAGCGCAATGTTTTTCCACACAATATCCACAGTCAAGTCTGTTCCTCAGTGCGAATTAACGTTTAAGCGTGATTGTGTATCACACTGGTCGCACTTCCGTCAAAGTTAAGGAGAGGTGTCAGTTCGTGTATTTCGCTGCGAATTCACGCAAAGGGGAGTGAGAGAGCATTGTTTTATTACACTAGAGACAGCTACAACATATCAGAAATAAGATCCAGTAGTAATGTGCATGCTCAGTGAGGACAGGGAGCGTCTACACACCTTTTTGCTTCCGGGGGCAGCGAATGTTTCCATTTCCTGTGTCAAGTTATCGCGCGAATGTTTTAACGCTGAGTTTTCGCGTGAATACAGTCATTTAACTCACATATATAAATAAACATACAAAGGTTATCCAAATTAACAACATGTAAAAAAAAGCAGTTAAATAACAGTTATAGGTATGGTATTCAAATTTTATTTATATAAAGCAGGGTCTTTAATATCCATTCCATCACTACAGTTGCTTATTTTCGGGTATTTTTGCCAGTTCTCCGTTAGAAAGTTGTTATTGTTATTGTTATTATAGCGTACCTAGCTGCCTAACCTAAGGAAAAGGAGCCGGGTCAAGCTTCCTTCCCTTTGCCTCCATGAAAATTATGAGCCTTTCCGCTGCGAAATGCGGCCCCCGGAAGTGCCGGTTGCTCCGGAAGTGAATGGGGGAATTCTTCAGCGCTGCATCATAGGAAATTGAGACCTGGTAAATTTGCAGCGTGAAACCTGAGCAGTTAGAATTTTGCATTCCATACGAGGACAAAGTGCCATGGAATAGAAATGAACATCAATGCGAATTCTCTGAGTGCACTTTCCACCTGACTTTAAAATATGGAGGGGTCACTTCGGAAGTGTTTCTCAAGCTTTCCTGAAGCAGGTCTGTACAAAGAAATTGCGTCTGATAAAACATTGGCATTAACACGTGAATGCGGATTGTTGGAAGCTGTATCACATCGCAAATGTTCCTGAAATGACGCGGTAAGCACCGTCTGATATACTTCCATGACACAGCCCTTTTTCTCTCCCAATCAGAGAATGGACAAGTGAGTGGCAAAGGCTGATTCTCCTTTTGCGTTGTCGTGTGTGTGTGTGTGTGTGTGTGTGTGTGTGTAAGAGACAGAGAGAGATCAAAAGAGCAAGCAGGAAGAGTTTATCTTCTTCCTTGCTATTATCTCTGGCCACTCACACAACATCCTCAAAGAGCAGGAGTGGGGAACATAAATATGTCCTTCAGTCCTTTCACAGGTACTTCCTTACCTATTCTATCTGTCTTGAAAAAATTGTCACAGTTACAATAATGATTTTTGTGGAAATCATGAAAATGTGCAAATCACATAGCTTAACTATGGTATCTACTGCTTTCTTGCATGGACTTTTAAAAATGAGAGATATCGGTGGCATCTTTTTGAAAGGGAAAAGACGCTGTAGCAGTTTTATGCAATCTATGCTTTTTAAAAAATCCTCAAGTTCTCATTTTTACATTGGCACCAAGAAATATCTTGAGGGTTAATGAACTCTCCATGGGCCATCTCAACTTGTTGAGGCAGTTTGTTTCATCGAGAATTAGTAATTTAGCAAGGAACTCTCGCATCCCTATCTATCTATCTATCTATCTATCTATCTATCTATCTATCTATCTATAAATCAAGACTTAAAATTTAATTTTCTAGTGCTTCTGCATCACATAGTTTACAATATATGAAATCAATTCTGAAACAAAATAATTCACAAAAATAACATCCTCACCAACACAGAGACATATGTATCAGATAAAATAGATAAAATATATGTCTCAGGAAAAACAGAGTCATCAGAACAAACTGAACCTCCTCAGACATTTTTTTCCTAATTTGGAAAAAACTTCTGAGGAGACCATTTCCTTTATCCCCATCAATCAAGCTTTCATCATAGTCAGGATTTAGGATGAATTGATGTGTGTCTTTTCTGATGGATATTTGGATGCCAGCAGGCTGGCATTTACATTACATCCAAATGTGAGGAATGAAAGACAGAATGGGGAAACATAATTGAATGTACCTTGTAGCCACCACTGTTCCTTTCATTTATGTTACAGACTGATTTAAGCCAAAGCTGATTTAAGCTTCTCACATGGAACACATTTATTACCATTCAAGGTCCTAAACTGATTTTAAGTACTTGTATGCCCTCTTAAGTGGCTTATACAGACAAAAGGAGGATGCTTAGTGTCAGTTACCACAATGAAGACATGTGCTGTTTGAAAGTCGTTGAAAATTAGGCAACATTCATGTGTTAAATTATTTTGCAATTCAGGATGCCAGAGCCAGTTTCCATTACTCAACAGCCCAGCATTGCATTAGAACTGGAATCATCAGATTTAGGAGATTATCAAACTGGCAAAAAAAAAAAAAAAAAAGGGGGGGGGGAGCATAGAGGTATGCTCCCATCAATATTGCATGGCAATATGAAGATGATCACATGACGTCGTGTGACATCATGATTATCCAGTAATTATCCCATGAATAAAGAGGAATTGTAGCACCGTTTTTTACTCACAGGGATTTTCCATGAATAAAAAGCAGTGCTATAACTTCTCTTTATTCATGGGATAATTGTGGAATAATCACAACATCATGTAATGTTGTGTGATAGCCTTCACGTTATTGCACATATTGATGGGACCATACCGCTATGCTCCCTTTTTTTCTTTTTCTTTTTTTTGCCAGTGTGATAATCTTCTTACTGTTTGATATTGAGGTGCAAAAATGCAAACCAGGAATTAATGGTTTGCATTTCTGCACCTCAGTGTCAAACAGTAAGGAGTTTATCATACAGCTAAGTAACATCTGCCTACACCCATCTTGACTTACCAGGCATCAGCTGCAACAAGGGATAGAGGCCAGTTCATCTGTTGATCAGGATGCAGCAGAATAACATTTCCAACTCTTCCCACCAGCAATCTCCAGTGTGACAATTAGAAGCAGGATCCCTGTTGCAATTCCTCCTTGCACCAGAGATTCATCATGGGAGAGGGGTGGAAACATTACTTTGCAGTGCCCCAATCAACAGAAAAACAAACTCCCATTGCTTACAGCAGCTGATGCCCAGTAAGACAGGACTAGAAGAATTTTATTATTCCTATGTATTCCCTATACTGTTGAATATGTAGGGATTATGAATATGAATCAGTCATAAATACATAGCAGTTGTAACTTCTATCATGAATTCTAGTCTATATATTTAACACCCTCCTCAAATGAGGGCATTTATACATAATCATGCCTTGCTGAAAACAGAGTCCACCTAGATATTAGAAAGACCTTACTGATAGCAAGAGCTATTTGACAGTGAAATATGTTGCCCCAGAGTGTAGTGTGGTTTCTTTCTTTGGAGGTTTTTAAGCCAAGGCTGGATGGTCCTCTGTTGGGAGTGCTTTGACTTTGTGTTCCTGCATGACAGGAAGTTGGACTGGATGACCCTTGTGGGTCTCTTCCAACTCTATAGTTCAATGATTCTATTGTTACCAAAAAAAAAAAATCTAGAGTCCCAGGAGGGCACCCCAAATTGAAATCAATGGGGAAATTAATTTAGCTCAATAAGGAACAGCGACAAAGCCAGGGTAATTCAAGCTGGGACTTTCAGCCTATGTATATTGGTTCTGAATCCAAAACATTCCAGAGACAAGTCCCAGATTAGTTTAATTTATTTATAAAAAAAGGGAATCAGCATGCACACAAAGCACTCCTCAAACACACATACAAGAACTAAGATACAAAAAGTGTTAGTAGACAGAGAATTAAATGATTTGCATTGGGCAAAATGCACTAGTTCCAGAAGCCACGCTCCAATCAGAGGGAAAGCTGAGAGTTGGATGAGGTTCAACACTCTGCTTTGCGGTACAGTTAGAAATATTGAAAAATCAGACTTGAATCGGACAGAATTTCTGCCTGATTCCAAACTGATCCAAAGTGGGAGTGCCCAAATGGACATATTTATCAAGCTGTGTCTTGAGGCAGTTTGTGTTGATTTTCAGGAATCTCATAAACAATGGGCTTCCTAAATGGTTGAGGGTCTTAACGTCAGACTACCAAAAGGAATATTTTTGGTTGATGGCAGTGACATTGATTTAATCAAGCAGTGGTAAAACCAGGACAATCCCAGGGAGTTTGGGACAGGATGAGGCATTGGGAAATACAATGGAGGCTATCAGGCAGATAGGCATACTGCTTTAGGCTGACAGATGTCTTGTCTTGGACCTTCATTGGGAAATGCACATGGAAGGGGGTTAGGAAGAAGTGATACCTACACCCATTAAGTTTCATGGGTCCTTTCCACATGCCTTCAGGTCTTATGTGACCATTCATGAGAAGTTCACTTGAAGGTCAGCATGACCTTCCCAGTATCATGCTGTTGGCCTCTATGTAACTGCTAATATAACAAAATATTTGTACCCCAAAATAACACAGGATATTCAGTTTGTGTTAACACTATGACCTCCCTAAATAATTTAAACATTGCTTAAGTCACTGGGCATTTTCCAAACTAAGCCTTCTGCTAACTTCAGTGCACTTTGGAACACATCTTAGGGTTTTGCTTTGGTTATTTGTGAAATAATAGCACCAGACATTCACATATGTATAGTAATTAGAGAGCAGATATATTAAAATGTCGCTAAGATCAATAAACCAAAAGATCAATTTCACATGAAACTGGTACACATCTGAATTTGACCCCAGCAATTTGAATCTGGGAATTTTCATCATTATGAAATAGTAAAGAAAGCTATACAGTGGGACCTTGGTATCCACTGGGATTTGGTTTCAGGACCCTCATCCCTGGATACCAAAATCCATAGAATCATAGAGTTGGAAGAGACCACAAGGGCCATCCAGTCCAACCCCCTGCCATGCAGGAAATCTCAATCAAAGCATCCCCGACAGATGGCCATCCAGCCTCCGTTTGAAGACCTCCAAAGAGGGAGACTCCACTACACTCCGAGGGAGTTTGTTCCACTGTCGAACAGCCCTTACTGTCAGGAAGTTCCTCCTAATGTTGAGGTGGAATCTCTTTTCCTGCAGCTTGCATCTATTACTCCGGGTCCTACTCACTGGAGCAGCAGAAAACAAACTGGCTCCCTCCTCAATATGACAGCCCTTCAAATATTTAAATAGAGCTATCATATCACCCCTTAACCTTCTTTTCTCCAGGCTAAACATCCCCAGCTCCCTAAGTCGTTCCTCGTAGGGCATGGTTTCCAGACCTTTCACCATTTTAGTCGCCCTCCTTTGGACACGCTCCAGTTTCTCAATGTCCTTTTTGAATTGTGGCACCCAGAACTGGACACAATATTCCAGGTAGGGCCTGACCAGAGCAGAATATAGTGGCACTATTACTTCCCTTGATCTAGACACTATACTTCTATTGATGCAGCCTAAAATCGCATTGGCCTTGTTAGCTGCCGCATCGCACTGTTGACTCATGTTCAACTTGTGGTCTACTTGGACTCCTAGATCCCTTTCACATGTTGTCTCCTTAAGCCAGGTGTCCCCCATCCTATATCTGTGCATTTCATTTTTTCGCCCTAAGTGCAGTACCTTACATTTCTCCCTGTTGAAGTTCATTTTGTTAGCTTACAGTCCATGGATGTTCAAATCACATTATATGAAATGGTGTAGTAAAATGGTATCCCTTCTATAAAATGGCAAAATCAAGGTTTGGTTTTTGGATTTTTTAAAATATATATATATTTTCAAACCATGGATTTTTGAATCCTTGGAACTGGATTCTGTGGATATGGAGACTGGCAAGGATGGGGTCACAAAATGGTCTGTCACCATACTCCTATAAGGAAGTAGATAGACAAAAACCAGGCTGAAAAATTATTTAAGGACAGAAAACATCAGAGTGCATGTGGTCTAGGATGGATTTGGTCTGACTGTAAGTATTGAAAACACTGGTGGGCTAGTCTGAATATTTGAATTATGCAATACAAGGTGCAGACTAAGGAGATTAGCACACCTGCTTTCATTCCCATGCTAGGCACAGGATGTAAACTCACAGGGACAGACTGTATCACACACATCCATCCCCAGGCAGTACTCATCCCTTACCTGAACTAGGCTTCTCCCAGACCTTTTAAAGAATGGAATTCCCCTGTTCTTTAAAGGGTCCAGGAGAAACCCGGATCAGGTACAGGATGAGTACTGTCCAGGGACAGAGCTGTGCGATACAATTTGTCCCTGTGAGTTTATATCCCACCCCAAATGTGGGAATAAAATCTGGTGTGCTAATCTCCTAAAATGATTCCTTTCTGAACATTGAATGAAGACAACAGTATTTGAAGCAGTAGGGAATTCTGGAAAGCTTGTGTGGTTGGTGGAGGTGTTTTTCACATCTTCACATGTTTGAGGGGTTTCTGTGCAGCTTTCAAGTAAGAAATGCCTAAAGATTGCACTGGATTTAAAAAATAAATAAATAGGGAGAGGCATATGGGGACTGGTGGAGGAAATTCAGAGACTACAAGGTAGGGATCAGGGCCTACAGGCTGCAATTTCTCCATTACTGCTGTAGATGGAAAAAAGAAACATTGGTCCTGTACAGATGGGCACCCAAGTACGTACTCCATACGTACTAGAGTTGCCTGGGGGCGTCTCTTTTAGACGCCCGCAACCCTAGTACGTATGGAGTACGTACAAAATGGTGGCACCCTGTTCACATGGGCACCTCCATTTTGACCTAATGGACACCTAGCATCTGCACGTCATGGCATCCAGGTGACATAGCAAGTGTGCCAATGGCGCACTGCGGCATCACTTGTGCACCGCAAAAAGAAGCCGCTTTTTGCAGCTTCTTTTTCCACTGCCGGGAAGCCTCGCTGTTTGGAGGCTGGGGCTTTCTGCCAGTGGAAATGGAGGCGGCAGCAGACCACCCTTTTTGGGCAGTCTGTACACTGCCATTCTTTCAATACTTGCTTTAAAGGACGGGGAATCAGACCTAAACAGCCAGCCCACTGGCAATTACTCAGCACTCAGAAGGACATTCCCAGAAAACTAGCTACTAATGACCATGTACACACTGAAAGAAAGAGGGGACAGGACAAAAGAGTATAAACATTAAACTGGAGATGAAACATCTTTCGGTAAATGAAAGCTTTTACCTAACATCTTCCAAGGTCTTAAAAATATGTCTTCCATTAAAACGAGATTAGTTCCTATAGATGCAACACACTACTGAATATGTATAGCATTTATTTAGTACAATTTAGAGATATTAACAACCTGTCAGAATCAAATCAATCCTCCAGTAACTAAAGTACATCAGTAATTGCCAGTTGATGAAACTTGTATGGATTCTTTCTTTTTTAATGGTGGCAGAATGAAAAAAAAAAAATCATTACCATTTACATTGAATTATTCAAAGAATAAATTATTGATTATAGGTTCTGTATGAGTGAATAGAAAGATATTTAGGCATTTGTCATATATAGAAGTAGTACCAGAACTGAAAGATGAATTATGACTATTTTTTTAATGGCTACATGTTTTAATAGTCAAGAGAAGTGCATTGTACCATCGAAAGGAATACATTAAGATCTTTCTTGAGTAAGGAAGAAAATATGATACATTGCTAATCCCAGCTCACTATCCCAGAAGTATTCAGTACCAAACAAGCCTCTGAGGGTTCATGAATCTTCTTCTTCTCTCTTCTGCTTCCTTCATCACACTGTTGTTAGACCAAGCTCCAGTAACTGATTTTCCATTACCTGCTTGATATAATGATGAAAGTGTAATCATACTGGAATATGGCACAGATTTATTGGCCTGTATCCAAGAATATAATTGCACTTGGTGAAGCAGTTTCTGTGAATACAAGCAGGAAGGGAGAACTTCCCCTTCCTGCCCACAGCCCTCCTGGGTATTATAAAACCTTAAGAACAAGCCTGAAAGGGCTGGGAATCATTCCAGAGTAGGTTTTCAGCACCAGAGAAGGCTGCAGAGAAAGAGGTTGAAAATCCAGATGCTGTCACATGTGTTGTGTTGGATGCATCCCATAGATACTTTTTGGGATGCTAGCACAATCATGTGTTTCTTCCACGGAGCACCTTGATAGTTATAGATTTTCATACCTAGGCTCAATCAATCAAAATGGAGACTGTAGTCAACAAATCAGAAGAAGACTAGGATTTATAAGGGCAGCTATGAAGAAACTAAACAAGATCCTGAAATGTAAAGATATATGATTGAATACTAAATTTAGGATTATCCAAGCCATCATATCTCCCATTTCTGTGTGTGGTTGTGAAAGCTAGACGGTGAGGAAAGTAGATGTGGTGCTGGAGAAAGTTTCTGCTGATACTGTGGACTGCTAAAAAGTCAAATACATGGGTCCTAGAGCAAATCAAGCCTGAACTCTCCCTAGAAGCCAAGATGACTAATCTAAGGTAGTTGTACTTTGACCTTTATCATGAGAAGTCATGATTCACTGGGAAAGGCAATAATGCTTGCTAAAGTGGAAGACAGTAGGGAAAAAAAAGATCGCATTCCAGATGGATAGACCCAGTCAAGGAAGCTTCAGCCCTGAGTCTGCAAGACCTGAGCAGGGTTGTTGAGGATAGGGTGACGGGGAGGTCTCTCATTCATAAGGTCACCAGAAGTCAAAGTTGGTTTGACAGCAATAGCATTTATATTTCTACACCACTTTTCTGTGAATTCAGCACTTTACAATATGTAAGCCAGTTGCTCCCAACAAACTGTGTACTTAGTCACAGCAGATAATAACAAAAATGATACATTTTTTTCTTGTGGATCAGACATTATTCTACACAAGAAGTCAGAATCTTAAAGTATATCTATAGTTATAGCAATCTGATACCACTTTTATCACTATGGCTCCATCCTATAGAATCCTGGGAGTTATACTTTCTTGAGTTACTGAGAATTCTCTGTTAGAGAGCTTTAATGCTCTAGAACTATTGCACTAGAGCTCTCTAGCACATAATTTTAAGGACCACAACAAAGTACAAATCCCAGGACTACAGTACATGGGATTGAACCATCTTTGTTAAAGTGGTCTCAGCGTGGTATGCAACCATATAGTACAGATATACTCTGTGATAATTGCTAAGCATCAGTACCAATAATTTTGCAAACCACCGTGCAGGTCAGGTAGACAATGAGAAGCAACTGGAAATGAGACAGTTCTTTTTCCCAGATGTCCCACAATTTTTATTTTAGAAATTATTTTTTTCAAGGAAAGGAGCCAGTGTTTTGTTTAGAAAGAGACAGGTTATTGTGACCATTATTATGTTACACTGAAAGATCCTCTTCAGTGTCTCAGTGTTGCCACTGTGAAAGGTATACATATAGAAATATAATCACATCGGTATATTTTGGGGTGGAGGTGGGAAAGCATATTATATGCAACTATCAATAGTACACAGATGTACCTACAGAGTTACTGTAAATAACAAGAGATGATGGTGATCTTAGGAATTGTTGTTGTTGTTGTTGTTGTTGTTGTTGTTTTATTCATTTATATCCCACCTTCAACTGGGGCTCATGGTGGCTTGCAAAAATTAAAATAGATACTACTAGAACCTATTTTACTTTTTTGTACATAGGAATATCACAAAAATGCCTGTTGAGCTCCATTTCTTGCCCAATGCCTAGAAAAACAGATGCTCAATATTTTAATGAGCATTATGATTTTTTCATGAAATATTTTTTTTCAAATCCCACATGGCAATCTGTATGTGCCTTGCCAGAAGCAGCCATATTGATAAAGTGAGCTTTTGTGCAGTGCATCCACTGATTCTAGTATTGACCTTTTTTTTTCTTGTACATATTTCTGGGATCTAAGAGAATGACATGCAACTGCTACTTAGAAGATTAAAGGTGTATTGATTTAATATTTGGACAACATTACAAAAGACTCTTGTTCTAGGTTTCTGAAAACATTTTCAAAGCTCCCCTTGGTATCCTTGCATAAATGTAAACTTCTTAAGACTGTTGATGTCTTTTTTACATTGCTGCTCACACTATTCAAATATTTGCTCTCAGTTGTCTTGCACTGGCCAAAGAGGGATGCCAGACCACTCAATACCACACATGATCTTAAATGAATCTTAGAGCTGGTGTCTGCCACATTGGAGAGTAGATATTATCAGACCATAGATATTTGGTTCCAAGGACCTTGATCCAAGTAAGCTGGAAGAGAAGTCAAGTTCTACAGGAAGAGAGAAAGCTTTCCGACAAGACAAAGTTGTTTCAACAGAGATCTGAGCTCAGTGAAGCATCTCAATAGCACAGAACACCTGTTCAATGTTTTTCTGATCTTATTTCTAGCTAAAAGCAATAAAGATATAAAATGCTTAGGGCTCTGTATGCTACTATTATTGAGTGGTCTCCAGGAACACTCTAGACAGCTTTCACAAGAAGAGTGTGAAGGAACTTGGGTGTTGGTGGGTGCTGATCATCTTGCTTTTCTGAGGTCAAGGAAGAATAAGACTTAAAGGCCTCTGCCTTTGTGTGACCAACAAAGAATTTCCCCTTGGACTGACATACAGGCTGGCTTAGTATCTGTAAGATTCTTGGGGCAAGCTCCTACTGGTATAGCTAGGTAGTGGCTACCTCTTGCTTTGAATGACTTTTTTCAGCCTGCTATGAATCAAACAGAACAAACTTTTTAAATGAAAGGAAAATCATCATTTGTTTTATGGAATTAGAGGTGGAAGAGGCCAAATAAGCCACTCAGTCTAGCTCATGTCTGCCAAATAAGCAATACTATGCCAGAAAATCTCTATAATATCTAAGCACTTTAGTACGGCTGGGGAATGTGTGGTCCTCCAGATATTAAAACACTTCTTCCACTATTACTAGACATTAGATACAATGGCTAGAGCTAATGGGAGTTGTAATCTAACAGCATCTCAAAGCCCTATATTAGACATTCCACCTAGACATCCAGCTCCTGAACTACTCTTGTATTTACAAATGAATATGCTAAATTCATATAAACCAGCAGTCACTGGGATTAAGCTCTAATTATGTAGTGCTATGGTTTTAATTCTGGATCTGTCACTCTGTAAATACAACATTTTCACATATGTTGTTCTTATCATTGCTTCTTGTAGTTAGAAAAAAATCAACATGATCTATTAGAATGCAATTCAAACTTCTTTATGTAACCAAGTGTAAACAATAGGGTCAGTATTTTAACTATCAAGGGAATTTATTAGACAAAATATGATTGCTACAAAAACATACACAGTTTCAAAGCAATATACTGTTAGTGATCAAAACGCTTTCTTAAAACAACCCAGGAGGTGGTATGAAGTCAGGAAAAAAAAGTCAGATTGTAGCCAGTATTTTCCAAACAGGAGGATGAACAATCTGTTTTGTTCCCATAAAATAAATCAAACTTGTAAGAAAATGTAATTGAGTTCCACAATTCAGAAACCTTTTTGGTATTCAGTTGTTAAAGCACAGGGGGGAAATGTAATGTAAAGTTTTACCTTAGTGATTTTAAGACAACATTTTGAGGGAAAATAGGAAGATACTAGAATGTTCTAATAACTTATCAAGTCTATAGAATATAAAATTCAATGCATCATTCCCCTTTATTTTCCAGTTACTTCCCTCAGCTATTCTTCCTATCCCTAGAACTGGATTATCAAAAAAGATTCAAGACCTGACAAACACAGTGAGCTAGACATTTGTGGTTTGACCAAGTTTCAACTTACTTGCATTTTTTCCCCTGCAGATATATCACAAGGAACATTGCAAAGGTCACTAAACTGATCATATAATGTATATCTAATAAGGCCACCAGATAATCTGATGCATGGAAATAGAATCACATTATTTGCTGAAGGGTGCCAGAATCCTTCATATTAAGACCAAATGCACTTATTGGATGAAGGGTATCTGACTTAACAGTAGTGCATGTGAAAAAGTTCTTGGGATTATTGCTGATCATAAGACAAACATGACCCAGCAGTGTAATGCTGCATCAAAGGAATCATAGCTTCCGAGACAAGGGAAGTAATAGATTCTGCACTAATTAGGCTTTATATGGAGTACTGCTTGCTATTCTGGATGCCTCATTTTAAGAAGAATATAGGCCCTATACAGACAGGCCAAAATAAAGCTGCTTCAGCTTACTTTGGAGCAGGGGTAGGCAACCTGCGGCCCGCGGGCCGGATGCGGCCCGGCGAGGCCTTGGGACCGGCCCCAGCCTGATCCTGCCGCCGATTGCCACCGGGGCCTTTGGCCTCTCACGCACAGGGGCAATTGTCTATAGAAGCCTCAGAAACATGCATTTATATTAAGATTTTTTTTAAAATCGGCAATTTTTTTCGCGTGTCTTCCACTTTTTTTAAAAAAAGTGTCCACCATTTGAAAATTTTGTCCTACATTTGCCCCGGTTTATTGATTTATTTAAGATTTTTAAAAATTATTTAATTATTTATTTTTTGGCTTCGGCCCCCCCAGTTGTCTGAGGGACAGCAACCCGGCCCCCGACTCAAAAAGGTTGCCTACCCCTGCTTTGGAGGTATGTTGTTTCAATGATGCTTGCATCCCAAGAGTCTGGAAGCCACACCAAAGCCACAATCCAGTCCTAAGGACTGGAGCACAGTTTTGGCACAGTTTCCAGACCCTTAGGATGCATGCGTCATTTATATAGCATACCTCCAAAGTGAGAGGAAGCAGCTTTATTTTGGCCTGTCTGTATGGGGCCATAGACATATTGGGGCAGGTTCAGAGAAGGACAACAAGGATGATAATAGAGATGGAGAACAAAGCATATGTGGAAAGGCTGAGGAGGTTGGGCACATTCAGTCTGGTGAAGAGAAGACATAGAAGTGATATGAGTGCACTTTTAAAATACCTAAAAGGTTTTACAAAGAGGAGGGTGCACATTCGTTTTCTGTTTCTCAGACAGTTGGATCAGGTCTAATGGTTTTAAGTTACAAGAGGGTAGATGTCAAACATTAGAAGGAACCTCTTCACAGTCAGACCTGTTTGACAATTGGATTAATTACCTAGTGTGATGGTAGAGTCTTCAAAAAGAAGTTAGATAGCTACCTACTGGGGATGCTCTAGCTGGAATCCCTGCATTGAGGCCATTGTTAGAAGTGGTCCTTCTTTCTGTCTTTGATAAATCTTATTCATTAATGAGGGGTGTGACACAATGGAGAAAGTATTCCTACATATGGCAGTTTGGCTCTTCCACCCATTACAATGCTATCCAGATATATTCAGTTGTGTTCTCTTGGAGAGAATATTAATGGAGAGCATGTCCACAAACACTTAACGTGAGCCTAGATTTCTTGAGTAATTACTTGAGTCAGCCAAAATTAAAGGATGTATTTGCTAAAGAAAATAGAAAAGGAAAAATATGCATAAGACATGCCTTAGTTCTCTACATATGTGCACACATGCATACACATGTGTGTCAAAGATCTGGACAATTAAATGAAGCAATTTTTTTAAAGTTTTCTTTTTACCTGGATAGCTGCCATTCTTTCAATGGATGTTTGCTATAGAAATAAGTTAATTAGCACTCCCACCCCAATGTAACTCAAAAATGCGGTCAACATTTCACAGCAATCATTAAAATACAGCATAATAAGTATACACCTCCTCATAACTGTGCAAATACTCAGTTCCTGTGGACAGCACTATTAAAGAATTACATTCATTAGCGTTTATTGTTGAAACTGGAGCATATGCCAAGCAAAATGAATTGGTGCTTTGTACTAGCTTGTAAAAGCCACACTTACAAAACTGCCAGGCAGCTCAACTAAATCCTTTTTATCTGTGTGGAATTTGGGATGATGGCAGAGCTAGTCAGAAATTAAGTGTCTGACTTTTGCTTTCGCCCCCCCCCCCTTGCTGCCGTGATTGCCTGCCGCATGTTATCTAGCCCATCACACCTGATCACTCACCAGGGTACAGAGTTTTTACATTGTAAACTGGAAAAGAAAATAGTAAAAAAATAATTAATGATCCATTGATGCTTGCCAGTTTTGAAGAGGTTACTTACCTGGTACTTTAAAGCATTCCAAAACCATTTGACTCTGGTTTCTGCTCTTGCCAAGTCTCTGTGTTTTCATAAGCCTAGTCCAGACTGCACAAATACATCCCTGGATTCCCAACTGTTCCCCAGCACAACCTGTCAAGGCAGATCTTCCACTCAATTTACAATATCCACAGATGTTCCTTGGGTTTTAGCATTTGGTGTGCCACTTCCATAGGCTTCTTATCGTTTACTCACAGAGTAAGATCCTGACACAGGGCTGTTGGCTAATTATATATGAAGCCACAGTCCAGTTGTAGGATATTGTTCTGCTTCACAAAAGTTGTTTTTTAGTGAATATGGGGAAATGAATTACTAAGGAGTGAATGCCTTACACTAAGGGCTGTCTTACTCTTACCCCTTTGATAAAAATGCATTTTCATTTGCTCCAGAAAGTAACCAAAGAAGAATGCCTGGAGGAACAGGAGCAGTTCTCAGTTTTGTAGGGAGAATATGAGGTGTATCAGAATGTAAACCACTACAAAGCTTAATAGACTCTTTGATTGTTGCCATAGACCTAAACATCAACATTAGATGGGGGGAATCACTGCCCTTAATTTTAGGCTACATTTGGCCTCTCACACATACTTGTGGTTCTCACTGGCCCAGATGCAGTCTAGACCATCTTAGAGGGCTTTTGCATTTTCAGCAACATATTTCTGCTTTTTTTTTTTTTTTTTTTTTTTTTGGGTTGGTTGGTGATTTAAACCAGCAGGTAATCATAAGAAGAGGCAAGTCTAATGTTAGGTATTATCTTGCATCATATATGCAGATTAAAGCCTGAGATAGCACATCACATACTTTCAGCCAGACTTTGGGAAGTTCCTTCCTTGAACTTGGACTTTCTTGGACTTCCCAGAATCCTCCAGGGGTTCCAAGAGTTGTAGTTCAAAAAAAGGGGGGGGGGTTTGAGTTCTGCAAACATGTAGGGCTCCAAATGTTGAAATCTCCATTCGTCAAAAAGCACCTGTGTGTTGTTGGTATTCTCTCCAGCTTTCGAGCTTATTCTCTGTTTGCATTCAGAAAATGGGTCAAGTTGCTTCTGCTGTCCTCATTAATTTTACCTGCTGCTAGCAGTGTTAAGAATTTCATCTGATAATCCACTGCAGCCATTATTCCCACAGCTGCCCTTAAGTTATCTGTTTTTATGGCCACATCTATATTTGGTATGCACACATTGTCAAATCAGGCTGACTTTTATCTGTCTGAAGGATTCCAACATGACTAACTGGTATTAATGTACCACTTTCAGGATAACTAAAAACATTTTCTTTTCATGAATGCATCACAAGTAGCCATTGAAACTTTTTAACAGGACTCAATCAAAGACCATTTTTATCCCTTCAGAGGCCCTATACCTGGGGAGGGGGGTAACTGGGAGAGGCTGAAAAGAAAGGGGGGTGGATATAAAGAGAGGCAAATAGACATTTCAAAAAATAACCTCTAGCAAAATATATTTGCCCATTGAACAAATTTTTCCACTAGGTAAAAATGAAAGAAAATAAAGTCCTACTTAGAATAAAGGCAGTTGTTCCTCTCATTTTGATTTGATGTTTTGCCATACACAGAAAAATCTGATTGGTTATAGAAAAACATGATGTTGCATATTGGCACCTCAGGAAGAAACATAATTTCTTTTAAATTAATGATGTAGCTGTGGACAGATAACAAACAGCACATGAGAAAGGAGCATAAGTAGAGTTTCTATCTGAAAACTCTTGAAATTTGTCCCTTATTAATATAGCAAAATCTGGCATAAAATGGTTTATTCTGCAAGATCTACCATGAGTAAAATGAGATTTTAATTATCTTCTTTCCACTGTGCATACTTTCCTATACATCTGTGGAGATCAAATTGTGGTCCTCTGGTGTTGTTGGACTGCAACTCACTCTAGTCCTTACCTCTGACTATTGGCTGATTTGACTTATGGTCCAAGGGTGTCACAAGTTGTTCACCACTCTTGTGAAAATGTATGTTATGTCACAAGGTTTCCCACCCAAGTCCTGTGGATAGGTTCGGCATAGAAATCTAGCCAATAAATCACACCAGTGTTTTGTGGTCCAAGAGTGAGTGGGGCTCACCTCACCATTTTGCAGTGAGGCATACTATGGACTACCCCCATGATTTGGCTCCCTTTAACCTTCCTTCTCATGATACTTCCTGGAGGACATCATTTCTCTATGTTGCTTGTATGAAATAACTAGTATGGTGTATATAAGATGTATTGGTTGTAATTTATTTCAGATTCAAGTGGTTGTGGTGGTGGTGGTGCTGCTGATGCTGCTTTTTGTAAAAATCCTGCTTGGATAGAATTTGTCTGTATTTGAGAATAGATGAATTTTGTTGGTTAAACCAACTGTTATTAGGATGATGTCCAAAAAGCTAGTTTGGTTTAAGTGTGCTTTCCTCTTATGCATTATCACAATTGTAAATGATCTGGGTAGGGTATAGATGGAGGTTGATAAGGTATCTGTACCAGGCTGGGCACACATATTTTTTCAAGGTGTGGTATAGGCATGTTAGATCCTTTGTGACTGTTAAGAAGTGAAGACAAATTGTTACAGTAATACTGAATTAAAAGTAATGGCAAGGTAGAGTGCTTTCTTGGTTTTCTCTCAAGACTTTAACAAGATAACTTGATGTATAGGTTACATCTTGTATTTCATATATTTCTGATAATTCATTTTTAAAGAAAGTTAATGAAAAACAGCTTTCTCTCTACCCATTTGTTTGTGAATGTGGGCTAATCGATGAGGCAGAAAATTTGCTGCTATTCTCTATCATCCTGTCAATTTTTTAGCATTGCAGAGAGTAAGATATTGGAAATTGTTCAGACCTAGAACTCTTATATTTGCTCTGTTCACATCCACTAAGTGACTTTGCCTCTTCTTTGGATGGCTAAACTGCATGTGTCCTAAATGTTCAATTGACATTTAGAACTAAAGAAAATTTATATTTGAGGGCAGAATTCATGTGGGGGGTAATGTCCTCATTTTGTCTCCCTTATAGCTACACCCTGGAATCCAATCCATATTTATTTATTGCCTTTCTCCCAACAAGGGATCACAGCACAGTTTAAAACAAAGTACAATTTAAAAACAATAATTATAAATTAATTAGCAAAAAGAATCAAATAAACAACTCTATTAAAAGCATCACTAATTTAAATAGTTTAAAATCACAAGAAACATAAAAATAATAATAGAGCAGAGAACACAAACTCACTTGGCCCACACAGATAAAACACATTAAAAGAAATAGGAGAGTGGAATATGGGAGGAAGATAGACAAATGCATATTAACCACTCACTTAGTAATTAAAAAGAAGTAGTGATATTTTGCTGCCAGGCAAAGGAATGTGTTGTATCTCCAAATACAATCCTGACAAAGTAGAGTGGAAGCCTTCCAAGCAGTAAACAGAAGACTTGTCTGTTCAGCAGGCAAAGATGGAGGGCTAAAATGACATCTGGCCAACCCATAAGCTTCATGCCGCCTGTTGATTGTTCTAAAACGAGATTTCAACATTACACAGATAAAATAAGAATATTAAGAATAGTAATAATTTATTTATATTTTCCCACCTCTCCTGAATGCATTGAGGTGGGATAACAACCCATAAAATACATACAGGAACACATCAATAAAATACATTAAAAATATTTACATTAAAATTAGCTCATCATCATACAGCAATACAATTATACAGTGATCAGAAAGTGGAACAGTATTTCTTACACAAGGTCAAGTGGGTAAACTCACTGGAAGAGATCCATCTTAAGTGCCCTCTTGAAGGCTTCCAAGGAGGCAATAAGATGGATCTCTTCAGGGAGACTATTCCATAATTTTGGAGCAGCTGCAGTGAAAGCTCTTTCTGAAGTCATTACCAATATAGTTGGTTGATGTTCTAATAGATTCTTCCCAGTTGTTTTGAGAGTGTGGGGCAGATTATGTAAGGAGAGGTGTTCCCGCAAGTAACTCGAACCCAAGCCATGTAGGGCTTTAAAGGTAATGACCAACACCTTGTATTGCACCCGGAAGCTAATTGGCAGCCAGTGAAAAGATTTTAAAACAAGTGTTATGTGGGCAAACCTGGATGAACTGGTGACCACTCTGGCAGCTACATTTTGAACCAACTGAAGCTTTCGAGCTTGGTACAAGAGTAGCCCCATGTAGAGCATGTTACAGAAATCAAGATGAGAAATTACCAGTGCATGTACCACTGTTTCAAAGTCCTTTTGTTTCAGGTAGGGACGCAGTTGGAGTATCAACCGAAGTTGGTACCAAGCACTCCTGGCCGTCACTTCCACTTGAGATGATAATTGTAGAGACAAATCCAGGAATACTCCCAAACTGCGAACTTCATCCTTTAGGGGAAGTGTGACCTCGTCCAGGACTGGTAGACAAATCTCCTTCCCCGGATTTGGGGTACCTATCGCAAGTACCTCTGTTTTCTCTGGATTCAGCTTGAGTTTGTTTTCCCTCATCCAGTCCATTATCAACCCAAGAGGAGAGATGCATTCTTAGTCACTGCTGCAGTCAGGGACATAGAGAAGTAGATTTGGGTGTCATCAATGTACTGATAACACTGTGCCCCATGTCTCCGGATGCCATCAGGCCTATCCTTAAGATACAGATCCCTCCATCTGTCCATCTGCCATGGTCCAGGACTCAGAGGGAGAGAAGAATGCTGGACCTGATCCTCTTCCCCTCAACCATTCCCTTCTCCTTCTGTGTTGTGTTTTCTTAGATTGTAAGCATTGAAGGCAGGGAACCGTCTAATTAAATGATTTTATGTACAGTGCTGTGTAAATTTACAGCGCTATATAAATAAAGCTTAATAATAATAATAATAATAATAATAATAATAATAATAATAATGATCTCGCCCAGCGGCTTCATGTAAATATTAAACAGCATGGGGGACAGGATGGCACCCTGAGGGATGACAGATGTCAGCTCTCTTTTTCAAGAGCAGCTGTTCCCCAGCATCACCATCTGGAATCTGCCTGAGAGGTAGGAATGGAACCACTGGAGCGCAGTGCCCCCAATACCTAACTCCTTCAGGTGTTCCAGAAGGATACCATGGTCTATTGTATCGAAGGCCGCTGAGATGTCCAAGAGCACCAACAGAGTCACACTTCCCCTGTCGACACTCAGATGGAGATCATCGACTAAGGCAACCATGGCAGTCTCAACTCTGTATCCTGCTTTGAAGCCAGTTTGAAATGGGTCCAGATAATCGGCTTCCTCCAAGACAGCTTGGAGTTGGAAGGCAACTGCCCTCTCGATCACCTTGCCCAAGAATGGTAGAAAGGAGACCGGTTTATAGCTATTTCTCAACAGGGGGTCTAGGGAGTTTTTTTTCAAGGTGAGACACCTGAGGCCAAGCAATATCAGAGTGTGGTCAAGAAGACCAAAGTTATTAATGAAGGAAAATGCACAAGCTAGGAGAAGCTGCAACAGTTTGCTTTTCTTTGAGCTTACAGGGAAGGGCAAGATTTCCATCCACTCCTCTTTTCCAACTGCTGCTGAGATAACTGAGTGCAAACTATTTCTGTACTTTGAACCTAGTTTGCAGCAAGTGAAGTAAGTGAGGAATAAAATGGAAGTGAGAGGAGGAGAGAAAAAGTTGGACATTGTAAAAGCTGAAAAAGTGAGATGACAGAGGATTAATTGGAACTGTCCCTGACAAATCAGGACAGTTGGAGTATATCCCTGCTTATTTTTTGAAGAGAATTCTGAAGCATATCCAAGACTGGCCTCAGATGCCAGAATCTCTGGCTTCATCCCCTAAAAGACTCCCTGTCCAATCTAAATAAAATCTACAAAACCCTTGGAAAGACAAATCATTTCTCTGCTAGGAACTCCAACTGGAAAGTACTGCTTAGCTTTAATCTAACCAAAAATTAGGTGTTTATCTGTAGAATAGATGGGGCTGATAGGTACTGTATAGCAGCTCCTTAAAGCATGACTTGACTAAAGAATTAATGTGCATGTAGACAGGGTGGTGGGGCTGTATCTTTAACCTTGACCTTGATAATTCCACCCAGCACTGTTATTTTTCCTGCACGCATTGCACAGATATACATACTCTAGACAAGTCATGGGTCAAGTCAAGTCACCGTATAATTTATTGCAGAGTCAAGTCCAAGTAGAGTCATTGAAGTGACCTGAGTCCGACTTGAGTCCAAGTCAAGCTACTCAAATCTACATCACTGCGGATGGGTGACTCATGAAAAAAGATGGAAACAATTAAGGTTAATAGAGACAGTGTATCAATCAAGATGCCTTCACTTGAAACTGTATTTGTCAGTCTAGCAATTTGTTTATGCCTATATATTATAAATAATAATATATTGAATGTTTTGTTTGCTTAAAGTGCCAGTACCCAGTACTTAGAAAGTTAATGCAATGGAAATCATTACAAAAGAAGTGTAACAAGAGGTGGTGTGACCAAGAGCAGTTAATGAGTATTTCTCAATTTCTTTCAGTCAGTATTGGATATGCTAACAAACCTATCAATACAAGGTGAGGCTGTTGGCCAGAATAATTCTTTTATCTTAGGAAAGTATACTAACTCTATGGATGAAAAGATTATGATCAATACCCCATGAAGAAAACAAAACGATCTTTGGAAACTGACAAAGTTAGCATATTTGGAATCTTGACTGTACAATAATCTATTATGTTCACACATTAAATTTCATGCATCATATCAATCATTTACAGGCTTTTTAAAAAATCCTCTCAGGTTGAGTTTTCAGAAAGATGAACATTTTCATAAGAACTCTGGGTCAGACCAATGGTCTTTCAAGACCAGCATCCTACAGACACTTCTGGGTAGCCCACAGACAGGTCTTAAAGATAAACTATTGGAAACCAAACCAAACAGGTCAAACACCTTTCTGTTTTGACATGTTGATATTATGATAATAAGCTGAAAGAGGTCTCACGGAACTATCAGAGTAGGATGAACATATTCTTGGGATGGGTGAAAAAATTGTTTTTAGTTCAGAATTTACCCAGATTTTCTGAATTCAAACTTGAGAAAAAGCAAGGCTATAAGATCTGGATCTTCTTAATGCATATAGTAGAGGGGACATCATGGTGGTAGATTCTACCATACAGTGGGAAAAGTGCAGTCTCTTGACTATGTTTCTTAAATCTGTTTTGAGTACCCTGAGGTCCTGAGTGTCTGTGTGGGGATTTTTGTTCCATGTGCCTTTTAGTGGGCATATGGGCAGTTTCACCAAAAGGAGGAGGAGGAGGCTAAGTCATTTTTGACTAGGAGAAGCCTAAAAAAACAGGAAATGAGTTCAGGCCCTTTCACACTACACAGTTATAGTGCTATGATTCCACTTGAACTGCCTTGGTTCCTTCCTATGGAATTCTGTGATTTGCAGATCAGAGAGAGTCCCTTACAATTCTCAGCCAGAAAGCTCTAGTGCCTCATCAAACTGCAACCCACAGCAGTCCATACAATGTATGTGTGAAAGTTCAAGTGGAATCATAGCAGTATAACTATACCAACCTATATTGGTTTATTTCATCATTTGAAGCAAGTGTAGAGTGCATATGTTGCTTCACTTTAGATGCTGAAACAAGCACAGCTAGGGGTGGAACTTGTGGCTGTGATTCACCATTCTCCATTCTCTTTTATCCAGTTGAGACATCTACAAAGTACCTAGATGGCTCTCATGTCAGTATCTCAGGGAGCAGGGAGGGGTATTAATATTTTCTGCACAGATTTCACCTGGTATTTACACATCCTGAAGTGCTGTAAGAATTAATTCTGCTCCGAACTACATTTTTTTCCTTTGTAAAAATCATGACATTTGTATGTGTGTGTGCAAACCCATGGTTTGGATATAGCCACATGTGCATGTACAAGATTGCACAAAAACCCAAATGTGACTAGTTTTTTGGTACAAAATTGCTGTTTCTACATCTTTTCCAGATAGCCATGGGGGGTTCTTGTATGTGGGCGCATGTGTGCACATGCAAAACCAGCAATATTGCAGAAAAAAAAGCAATATGGGTATTTGGAAATTGGTTTTTGTGCAAAATACATGTGTTTTCTACACAAAATCTCACAATTTGCATGAAAATAAATATGTATATTTCCACACAGAATACCTTCCCACAATACTTTGCTCTATATGACTATTAGACAAAAACTCCAAAATTCTCAATGCAATGTTATTCTTCTTGAATGTTGGAAACTATCCTTCCTTCCTTCTTTGTTCTCCCTTTGGTCAGATAATGACTAATGGTGAACATTCTTTCCATCACTGTTCGGCAGTACAGCTCACAAGCTTATGGATAAAATTTTATATAACATGGCTGCAAAAGACTACCACTGCTTTTAGGGCAATGGAATAGCTAACAATACAGTTATTTTGAACCGCCAAATTATCTTTGAAAGCTTCCAGCCATTTTCATTATTAACCAAATTCTAATTACACTTTCAGGAATATAAATTACTTGCTGGTTAAAAGTCATACCCAACACTCTAGGCCACTGAAACCTTGCTAGAAGTGCAGGTTAAAGCATATACAGTTTGTTTCCCTATACGACATCTTCCTGATGCCTCTGTTTTAGCTTCTAAATATGCTGGTCATGAGCACAGTTTGCGTCTGAAATAATTTTTGAGCTTTTGCTGCAGTTATGATCATTCAAAAGTTCACTTAATAAAGGATTTTCATCAGGGAATCCTAGGAACTTATGGTCTCATCATAGAACAATTTCCAATTTTCTTTGAAGAAGTTGTAGTAGTAAAATTGGTTTAAATGTGTAGTGTTGCTGTGCCCTTAATGATGAACAGGTTAACAAGCTTAAATTTCTCTGCCACAAGTTCTGTCTTCATCTAGTAAGTGACTATTTTCTCTATTGCAAGGTGCATATTAGAGATTCAGAAGCAAGTAAGTCATGTCTCTTCTATGCTTGAAAGCATCCTCACACAGTTCTGCCAGAACTACACGCCTTGCTCATATTGCCACTTCATGCTTGCTGAGTTTAAATTGCTTTGGCTGAGTGCCACAACAATATTACTTAGGTAGCTTGGGGTGGGATGGCTGAACTGCAATTTATCATACATTAAACATTTTTAATGCAACACTTCCAGTATCTGTTGCCTGTTTGTAAAGTTTGCTGTTTCAACCACATTCACATAATGTTTAGTCAAAAACTGTGAGTGCCTTCTGGTCATGGTGGTCGCCTCCCATATCAGAAAAAGTATGCTTTGAAGTATCAGCTGTTGAGGAACATAAGAGGGTGAATGCTGGTCTTCCACTGGTATCTCATGTCCTAGCTGATTATGTTTTATCATTTAGGTACTTGGGAACACAGTGATGGACTAGACAGTCTTTGATATGTTCCAGAATGGCTCTTCTGATATTCTTCTTAGCAATAGAATACATACTGTCTTATGAGAAACAATACTTCCTTAAGTCTAATTCTCATTGCTGACCTCAAATAGAGTTGGCCCACTGAATCAATTCTGAATGGCACTTACATAAACACCATTATTTTATTTGTTCTAATTTAGTTGGGACTAACAATTAGTTTTAGAACCAGATCCTTATTATATCATTTTGGATTGTCTCATCATTTCACATCATTGAAAGTGCAAGAGCAGTCTTACTGATGAATAATATAAAGAAAAATAATAATGAGCAGAGACTATTTACATAACTTTAAACAAGGGAACAAAGACATTGTAAAGTTAAGGATTTCAATACCTTGGCTCAGTCATTAACTTAAATGAATTTAGTCAAAATATTAAATGATGATGACATGGAAAAGCAGCCATGAAGGCACTGTAAGTTGTAAAGACATGCCATTAAACAACAAAGTCATAACTATCTAGACCATAGTATTTCTGATTCCTATCTGTGGTTATGAAAGTTGGATAGTGAAGAAAGCTGACAGGAAAAGATCTCATTTGAACTGTGGTGCTGGGGAAGATTTCTATGGTCTGCTAAAACCAACAACAAATGAATGGATCTTATAACAAATCAAGCCTGAACTCTCACTAGAAATGAAGATGACTAAACTGAGGCTGTCATACTTTGAACATATCATGAGATGACATGACTGCTGGGAGAGGTGAAAGGCAGTAGGAAAAGAGGAAGACCACTTACAGGTGGATTGATTGATTCAATCAAGTAAGCTACAGCCTTCAATTTGCAAGACCTAAGTAGGCTAGTTGATGATGGGATCTTGGACACCTCTCATTCACAGGGTTGCCATAAGTTGAGGTCAACATGACAGCAGATAGCAACAACCTTATTATGCAATGATAATTGCATAATGTTTAACAGTTTGATGCACTAGGCAATAATTATCCTTGTCTTATAAATTAGAAACTTGTGTTTAGACAGGCAAGACCAGTCCTATCATGAAATGGCCTCTTTAGGCATCAGATGATGGCAAGTGGGCAAGGAATGGCAGTAACCTGTTGGAGGACAAACTTGTGTGTGCCATGCCTGCTATTTCCCTTGTGAGGCTCAAATAGAAAAGTGGAAGTGGGAGAAGGCCATCTTGTACTTTGCTTCTGATATCAACATGTTTTGGGCCAGCCTTGAAGAGATAGACCACTAGCCAGTTTCAGGAATTCTAAAACTTATTTTTGTGGCATGGAAGAAAAGAAAGCAAGAGCAATAACACTAGCATTATTCTTGTCTTTTCATTCTCTTCATGTTTAGGTTAAACTTTGCTTCAATTGTGTATTCCTCAATGATAGAAGGTTAGGCTGGATGGACTTTGTGATCAATTCCAACTCTATGATTCTATGAACCTGTGAAGCAAGAAAAGTCTCTCTCTCTTTTTCTTTTTACATACAGTCGATGTGCAATGTAGAACCTTGATTGTCCAAGTGAATTACAATAGAGAAAAAAATCTTGATAAGATAATCCTGGTCTTTAATCTTGTCTCCTCCCCCAACAATCCTGTTTAAGAATGTTTTTCCACTACTGCTGTTGGCTAAGGGAAAGGATCAACCTTTAGCAATGGAGTTGGATGGGCACATAGATAAAACATCTCACTCCTTCCCACAAGTGATTCTTATCGAGCTCTTTGAGTCATTGCTGCAAACAGCCATGAGAAATCAGCAATCTGTTTCCCACCACCTGGTTGGTGCCTGATTATCATTAAGTCCTGGGAGATGCACTCAGGGTATCTGAGACTACATGCATCCCATCGTCCACTGGCTGCTCATATGTGAACTAGATAATCGTAGTAGCTGGTAAAGTATAGAAGTTTTCCATGTTTTGGAAGAGTTTGGAAGAGTTCAGCTCTGAGGCTGAGTGCAGCCTATAGGGCTTTTTTTGGGGGGGGGGGGGGGGGGGTGCTCAGTGACTGAAATCCTACATTGACCAGCATAGTGAAACATTTCCACAGTCAAAACTCCCCATTTACTTATCCCTAGGAGTCACATTTGTACTGTGGCTGCCCTCTAAACAGTCATTCCATAGATAGTGAAGCAATGACTACTGAGGGGTACTGTTGCAGCAAACCCTGAGCCTGGGGGACTTTGGTCATTATGGAGGGTGGGTGCAGGGTGATCTCTGCAGTGACCAAAAGAAAAGATATGTACAGGCATAAGGTGTATATTACTAACATTATGCTGACCAGTGCCTCCTGGAGCCCTGGACATATCTCTTTCCTGATCCTCATGAAAGAGGATGAATTGACTCTTCAAAAAGCCTCCTGGAAGCCAGATTTTAAATATGTTGCAGGGCCCCACACATTGTTTAAAATATGCATTTAAAAAAGTGCATGGTCTGGGGAATTTTTTGTCAGTTCATGTGGACTCTGGAGAGTCCTAGGGCAGAGAATTGGACCCTATATCTGCTGCAGTTGCTTTAAGGATATAAATACACTTTAAGATTCTGATTTGACCACCACCTCCACACCTCCTGGTGATGATGATGATAATGATGAAATGCTAAGAATATTGTGCTTTTGACAGACAGATGTGCCCCCCAATTAAATGATGATGGCCATTTCAAAAATTTCACTTGGAGACACAAATATCTACTTAGTAAATATACTGGAGTTTGTTAGAATGTTTAATAAGCTTAATATGATTGCTCAGACTCATTAGGGATTATCTAAAATACAGGCACCTTTTCCAATATGGAAACACTCACCTTTTAATTGACCATTTAACACTATCATTTCTATTAAAAGATATTTACTGCAGCCCTTCTTTCACAGTTAGTAAATACTGTTTTTGTCCCTTTCTTCTCACCAATAATGCTGGAGAATGGCACCCTGTTTCATTAGCTGTCTAGCCACAGACAGCTTGATTGCAGCCACAGAACCTGACTGCCTGCTGTGAAAGATATTGCTATTAAGCATGTGATAAGTGTCAAAGAGATGGGGATTTTGAGTTGGGAGCTGTCAAAGCAGTGTCGCCTCCAAACCTCTTTGCTCTGCCTAGGAAACTGAGCTCTGTCTTGATTGTCACGGTACCTGTTAAGGATTATGTTGCCATGTTTAAAACATTTCTATTTTTCTATTTAATCTTATCTGGAATTCTGCACAAATTTAATATCCTAAAAGTGATTAAAAGAGTGCCTTTAAGAAAGAAAGCCATACTGTGAGTGCCAGAATAACAATAGACACATTCCTGATGAATTTTTATATGCAAATATATATATTTTTCCAGGCAGGTCAAAAGGTATATAAACCTGACCTTTTGGGGACAACTTTAGTATGTGAAAGAACCAGCTTGGAGAAATTGTTCTTTCCATTTTTCATATGGAAACTATTGTTCCTTGTTTTTCTCCTTACAAATACTGTAATGCTGTTCTTTCCCTGCATTAGCCTTGATAGATTTGGTCTGAAAGCTGTGTAACAATATCCAAAAATAGTAGCAGTTAAATTGTTACAGAAGTAATTACTTAATTGCAGTAATTACTGAGCCATAAATTGGAACTTATGCTGCTCTTTCATACAGACACAAGCCAAACAATATAATAATTTGCATTTCATGCCTCTGAATTTTCAGAATATCAGATCCAATTACGCATTGTTGCACCTGGAAAAAATATTTTATTTGACCAAATCCTGCAGATTTTAGTGTCATATGGGTTCTCTGTGTTGGAATTCTCTCCATTTAATCACTCCACCCCCAAAACACTGTTCCTGAATTATTTCCCTTATGTTCTGGTGTGACTTATTTATTTTTGTGATTAAAATTATGGAGGGTGGGTGCAGGGTGATCTCTGCAGCGACCAAAAGAAAAGATATGCACAGGCATAAGGTGTATATTACTAACATTATGCTGACCAGTGCCTCCTGCTTCAAGATTTCCTTCTTGAAAGAACAGCTTCTATAGGTCCATCAAATATTTGTATGCTGGACGTCAACCAATTTAGAATTGCTGTCTTTTACATTAGAGTTAACATTTCAACGTTATTAATTACCTGAACATCTCAGTATGTCAGATGCAACTGGGGGCAAAGGGTGTTCATCGCAAGGAAGAATGAGCTTTTTAATTACTCAGACCTGCAAGTGACTCTGCCTCAGAAACTTGAAGAAGGAAGAGGGCTGTAATATTTGCAACAGATCTATCCTTTGATTTAGGCCAGGTTTATTCCATCCAGGTTTTCTGTTGTGTGTCTGGGTAGGCTAGAACAATTGGCCTGCATTCTTGGACAGGATGGAACTATAGAGCAATAAAACCTGCATCTTTTAAGAATCCGAAAATGCTACATTCTCACTTCCAATAACTCCAGGCCTCTAAACATAACAAAACCAAGCTTGGAAATAATATTGGCCAGAGGTCTACATGTCTGCTTAGCTACCAAACTACCTTAGGCTGCATCTGCACTGCAGAAATAATGCAATTTGACATGACTTTACCTGCCATGGCTCAGTATGATGAAATACTGGGATGTGTAGTTTGTTGTGGCATCAGAGCTCTCTGACAGAAAAGGCTAAATAGTTCATCAAACTCAGGATCCCATGGCACTGAGCTGGTGTCAAACTGCATTGTTTCTGCAGTGCAGATGGAGCCTTAGGCCCAGCACAGACCATCCAAAAAGGGCGGTTTCCGGCACCTAGTTTTTGTTCTACAGGGAGCAAAAAGAACCCACAAAAAGCGGGTTCTTCTTGTGGTGCCATTATGATGCCACAGTGCGCCAATGGTGCACTCATGACATCACAATGGCGTTGCAACGTGCGGCTGCTAGGCGTCCTGCATGTAACTATGGTGGTGCCCATCTGTACAAGATGCCACCATTGTTATGCCCTCGTCATGTGCTAGGGTTGAGGCACATGTGGGCGGAGTACCCTTGACCAATTCCTAGCATGTGATGAGGGTGCCCAATAGGCCCGTCTGTACTGGGCCTTAGTTGCATAGCTAAATAGCATATCCTGGGTCTCTCCATCCTTACTGGCAGCAGCCACTGCAAGCAATGGGAGACTGTTTTTCTGTTGAATGGGATGCAGCACACTGACATTCTCAAGCCTATCCCATAATGATTTCTGATGAGTCAGTCAGAAGCAGGATCCCTTTTGCAATTCCTCCTCACACTGGAGATTGCTCATGGAAAGAACGTGGTAACATCAGTCTTCTGTGTCCCAAATGACAGAAAAAGAGACCCCTGTCATTCACATTAGCTGCTGCCCAGTACGTCGGTGTCGGGGGCTTTTATGATCCCTATGTATTCCTTGCACTATTGAATAATAAGAATCATGAATACAAAAAAGTTATGAATACATAATTCTAGCTTATGAATTCATAACTGCGATCATGAATTCCAGACACCATAGGTAGCAGTCTTTCCTATAACACATTACTGTTTGGAGTGACAAGGATATAATGAAGTTCTGTTCTCCACAATAGCAACTGGTAATGCCACTACTTTTTTATTGAATGAGTAACATTTCCCCCTTGTTGTTTTTTTTTACACTTATTCAGTACATTCCAACAAATCTGGCCTGAATCAAGAAAGGGCTCTCTGGTGAGATTAAAATGCTTTCTTGGGCCATTTTGAGTGGATTTCCCTTCTCACTTTTAGACCTTTCATGGGCGGGTTACAAACCGCCACTTATGACGCGCTCCGTGCGTGCTAGGATTAGGAAGGGATGTGTTAGGGTTAGGAAGAGTTGCCCCTTCCTAACTGGCCTCGGCCCCAACATGCGAGGAGTGCGTCATAAATGGTGGCGCCCATCCACATGGGCACCGCCATTTTGATGTCTTGGACGCATAGTGTCCAGACGTGTCGCGGCGGAAGTGACGCCTCAAGGGTGCGCTTCGCCCCTCACGGCGCCACTTCCGTGTTTTGAAAAGGAACGCCATTTCAGCGCTCCTTTTTCGCTGCGCTGGGAAGTCTCACGGTCTGGCCGCTGGGGCTTCCCTCTGCAGCGAATGGCAGCGGCGGGAGAACGGCCGCTTGAGGGCGGTCTGTAACCGCCATTTTTTTTTAATGGAGTTCTTTAAAAAAAAGAGGGGGGTACTAAAAAAAGTAAATAGTAATAGTAACATAATGAGTAAGTAAAAGAATATGGACTTTAACACATGAGGCTGTCAAAATAGAATTACAGCAGGGTAGTAATATCTGTGGGCATACGTTATCACATGGCATCATGTCTGTGCTGTAGCTGCTTCATTTTTCACCCATCGCTGGAATGCTCTTTTTCATTGATGGGCAAAACCTGCCAATGCCTCCCAATCATATTGTTTTTCCATTGCTGATTCACATATGATAAGTTCCTCCCACTGTAATTCCAATATGCAAGCAGTCACGTTGTGTGAGTAGGCATGATTATGCTCCTCTCCCCACCCTCTTCCCAAACAGGCTGTTTCTTTCTGTTCAATATATTTACTTTACTTTACTTTATCAATTGCTGTGATGGCACAATTGAAAAGAAAAAGAAAAATGCAGATCGACAGGCATGTTGGAAAGGGCATAGGGCAGGAAGATAGAGTTATGAAGGCCAGCATGCCAAAGTCAGACCCCAGGACTATAGGAGCACCATGGAAATTTGGAAGAGCTGTGTAAAAAGGACTGTCCTCGAACTGGTATATTTGTAGTGTGATTATGGTATTTTAGCAGCTCGGTCTGATAAAATCCTGTGTGAGTGGTCACAGATTACCAATGTGTTGTCTTTGAAACAATGTTCACAATAATATGATTTTAAAAATCAGATTTCCAAAATGAAGGAGTTAGGATGGGAATGGCTAGAAATTATTTTGTGACCTGTCCTGTCCTATTGGTGCAAATACAATTTATCTCCCTTCCATCTTTCAGCCAGAATTTAAAAGTGTTAAATAAATTGAATATTTGACCATAACCTCTTAGGTCTCTAATTCATGAATGAGTCCTGATAACATGTCGAAATTGAGCTGAATATGTATTTTAAGGGTATTTTTTAGATCTCCCAAGAACCTGCTTAATGTTACAAAATGACATCCAGAAAAACATGAACACTTTTTAAAAAATACTTTAATATATTAACAATGCACAGAAACTAAGAAATTATTTTGCAAGCTTAGTTGCAATCTCAGTCTTCCCCCTTTGTTTCTGAATTATGTTGTCAGCCTTTTATTTATTATGTATAGTGTGGATATACTTTTTGATAAAAAATGTTACATAGAAACTCTAGTTTAGTTTTGAGTTTAGGTTAGACTAAGGACCCCTCCAGATGAGAAAAAGTCTCTGGAAGACCCAGATTTCCTTCCTGTCCAAACTGATTTTATTTTGAACAGCCACATGATGTTTTCTTCATTCCAAAGTATTTCCTGTGAGTGCCTGTACTACCAAGGATTTTTCATTCCCACTCCCCAGGTCAGTTTAAATTAATCCAGTACTTTCTCAAACAACTATGTGTTTGTACTATCTGGGAAACAGTAAAGATGGTTGCCAAGCTATCATTTCCAGAATACAGATTCAACTGTGATTGAGTGAAGGAAAGAGGAATGTTAGCATTAATACGAAATGATCCTAATGTTTAACGTAATATTGCTAAAGCTATTTCACACTTTGACTATAACTCCTGAATAAAAAATTTAAAAGGCTGCACTCAAAACAAATCTAAACAAAAGACTGGAAACTCTCAGTGCTTCAAGAGACTTTTCTCCCCATTTGGAGATTCCCTAATAAGCAAACTAGACGTCACACAGGAAACTCATGTTTGAACATTGCTTTAGCTTGGGCCCATGTGGAACGACTCCAGGACTGGATGTACATATATTACATATATTATAGAGAGCCCTACCATGTACTTGCAGGATGCTACAAATTCCCCTGGCTGAGCAAAAAGTGAAGCTGAGTGACAGTTGTGAATGACTGGAGGTCTGGAGTCACCTCACAGTTTCAATCAAAAAGACTTTAAAGGGAGTAATGGGGACAGGAAAGGGGAACTAAGAAGTCAGATGAGTGCACAGGAAAAAGAAATATATGAAAGTGTCTTCATTAAAGGGAAACCCCATGCCACTTTGCATCCATCTTGATCTGCCAATAGAACACAGAAGCTATACTGAATCAGGAGCTGGTAGCACTTTTGATTGAAGGATACTTTGAGCACTTGTTCCTATATGTTTTACCTGAAGAAGCACTTGCTTCCATGTACAGTGTGCCCTTGGTATCTGTGGGGGATCCATTCCACCGCCCCCCACCCACAGATACCAAAATCTGCAGATGCTCAAGTCCCGTTGTCCTCAATGGCACAGCCACGTGTCTGCACCACCATTACTGACAACAGAACTTCACCTCATGCCTCTTCATGTTCCTCCTCCTCTGCAGCTTCCTCCCACCTCCTCCCGCCTTTTCCTTTCTCCTCCTGACTCCTTTGCCCTCTTCCTCCCACTCCTTCCTCCTCCTGCCTCTTCCTCCTCTTTGCCCCACCACTTCTGCCGCTGCCTCCCTCTCCTCATCTTTCCTGCCTCCTCCTCTTCCTCTGCCACCCCCCATGGATAGTAAGTCCTCAGATACAGAGAGTGGGCTGTATAAATATCATATTAGGAGTGCTTCTCTGAAACCCCCTCTCCAAAGATGCAACACTGATCCTTTGGGAAGAGTGTAACACCTTTTAAAATAGGTTGAATCCCATTCACCTGGATGGACAAACCAAGGACCCACAGTAGCTTCACCTTGATTGATACTCTTGGTATACGGAAGATCTCCGGGCAAGGAAGCGGGTGCTGCGACGGCTAGAGCATGTCTGGCGGAAACACCAGCGCTTATCCGACAAGGCTCTCCTAGACCGTCTTTTTGACGACTATGGAGAGGCGATAGATGCGGCAAAGGAATCGTTCTTTGGCGCACGTATCGCGTCCGCGGAGTCACGTCCAGCAGAGTTGTTCAGGGTGGTGAGGGAACTAACTCAGCTCCCTCCTGCCCCGAACCCGATCCTTGAACCAACTAAGGCCTGCTGTGACCAATTTAACAACTTCTTCACGGATAAAACCTCTCGGATAAGGGAAGGTCTCGATGCCAGCGTTAGAGCAGAAACCAGAATAGAGGTGTCCAGAGCCTCCGTGGTCTCGGTTATACTGGATCATTTTGAGTTGGTGAGTACCGAGGATGTGGACAAGATCCTTAGAAGTGTTAGGAAGACAACCTGCTCCCTCGATCCCTGCCCCTCATGGCTAGTGGCTCAGGGGGGACCGGTAGTAATTCAAATGTTACACTGGATTATTAATACATCTTTGAGGGATGGGCAATTTCCATCAAGCTTAAAATTGGCCACAGTAAAACCTCTGCTCAAAAAGCCATCCCTTGACCCCCTGATGCATAACAATTATCGGCCAGTTTCGCTATTGCCATTTTTAGGGAAGGTGATCGAGAGGGCAGTTGCAATCCAGCTTCAATCGATCTTGGATGAAACGGATTATCTAGACCCATTTCAAACCGGCTTTTGGGCAGGTTATGGGGTTGAGACTGCTATGGTTGCCTTGGTCGATGATCTCCGTCTGGGCATGGACAGGGGGAGCATGTCCCTGTTAGTGCTCTTAGACATCTCAGCAGCTTTCGATACCATTGACCATGGTATCCTTCTGGAGCGCCTGGCAGACTTGGGAATCGGGGGCACTGCGCTCCAGTGGTTCCGATCCTACCTCTCTGGGAGGTTCCAGATGGTGCAGCTGGGGGACGTGTGCTCCGACAGGAGGGCCCTTACATCTGGGGTCCCTCAAGGAGCCATTCTGTCTCCCATTCTTTTCAACATTTACATGAAACCGCTGGGAGAGATCATCCGGAGACATGGGGCGCGGGGTTATCAGTACGCTGATGACACCCAAATAGTCTTCTCTATGTCTCCGACTGATGCAGTGACTGGGGATGGCATCTGTCCTCTCGTGGCCTGTCTGGAGTCGGTAATGGGCTGGATGAGGGAAAACAGACTCAGCTTGAATCCAGAAAAAACGGAAGTACTCGTGATAGGTTCCCCCGGTCCGGGAATGGCGGTGGTTCCACCTGTCCTAAATGGGATCACGCTTCCTGTGAAGGACTCGATACGCAGTTTGGGGGTGCTCCTTGACTCGTCACTTCACCTTACATCTCAGGTGAGTGCGACGGTCAGGAGCACCTGTTATCAGCTTCGGCTGATACGCCAACTGCGTCCCTACTTGGGCCAGGCTGACCTAGAAACGGTGGTACATGGTCTGGTAACCTCTCGCTTGGACTTCTGCAATGCGCTCTACATGGGGCAACCCTTCTACCATACCCGGAAGCTACAATTAGTACAGAACATGGCAGCAAGGCTGGTTACTAATACACCTAGAACCAGCCATATAACACCAGTCTTAAAAGACCTCCATTGGCTGCCTATTCGCTTCCGGGCGCAATACAAGGTGTTGGTTGTTACCTATAAAGCCCTAAATGGCTTGGGCCCAGGGTACTTAGAGGACCGCCTCTCCCCGTACAATCCGCCCCGCACACTCAGATCAACTGGGCAGCAATTGTTAAAGGTTCCAGAGGCCAGATTAGTTGCCACCACTAAGAGGGCCTTCTCCATCTTGGCCCCCAGCCTCTGGAACGCGCTGCCCTTTGAGCTCCACTCAGCCGCCTCCCTTACCCAGTTTAGGAAGGGGTTAAAAACATTATTGTTTGAGCAAGCTTACCCCTGACTCCTTGACCCCTAAAGTATTCTCTCCTCGCCCCCTTCGTCAGCATGTCAAGCTGGCACGAATTGTGGTGCTTATTGTTTTATTGTAAAAGGTTTTTAATGCTATGTTTTGATGTTTTTATATTGCTGTATTGTTGTATGTATGTTGGAAACCGCCTTGGTCTTATAAAGGCGGTATATAAATAAACTTTTACTTACTTACTTTACTAACTTGGATGAATAGACTTACTTTGTTGTGTATTTCTTGAGGCAATAGAATGGGTAGCCAGCAAACATATAATATATTATTACATTCAAGATGAGCCCAAGAGCTGAGTTTATAAGGCTTTGTTGTTCTTGTGTGCCTTCAAGTAATTTCCAGCTGCTGGCAAATCTAAGGTAAATTTATTATGCAGTTTTCTTGGAAAAATATGTTTAGAAGAGGTTTGCCATTGTCTTCCCCTGAGGCTGAGAGCATATGACTTGTCCAAGGTCATCCAGTGGGTTCCATGGCTAACCTGGGAACTGAACCCTGGTCTCCAGAGTTGTAGTCACACACTCAGACCACTACACCACAAAATACTTAACAACATGGGATTCTTTTCTATAGGGGTTGAAATATCCTAAAAGCACCAGCTCCTGCCTGATCTTAGAAGCTAAGCAGGGTGGATAGGAACACCAAGTGCTGTAGCCTATATTTCAGAGGAAGGAACTGGCATTCTTTGCCTGAGAAAACCCAAAGAAATTCATGGAGTCACCATATTGACAGACAAATTGAAGGCACTTTCACACACATTCCTTTCTTTGGTTGTAGGGTAAACATTGTGAGACCAAGTTCTTATACTTGGCTATTAGTTTTCCTTCCCTTTGATTATTCACTTTCAAATGTATTTAACACCTTCTCTTCTCCATAAGAACAAACTTTATCCTGTGGATTCATCATGAATATTTTAACATTCAAGCAGTGTGTCTTAGTTCACAGCACTGATATCATAGCAACACTGTTATTGTTACTCAACTGGATGTATATGCAAAAGAACTCAGAGCACAGACATCAGTGTGTGATGCAAATTTAAAATCTGGCCTCTGAGGACACTTCCCAAACAAAAGACTGAGCTTTGTTTTCTACAAATATCTGAGTCATTTAATCCACATTTCTTGAAATTGCACCGAATGTTGGGTGACAGGTGTGTGGGAGAGTAGCCAAACATATTGCTTTGTTATAATTGGCCCAGATGTAAAAGAGAAATACATGCACCATATAAATTGCTGGTTATATTTTAGAAGCATCCTCAAACCTGTGAAGAACTGTAAAGAGTGACTATGACAGACAAGTCTTATCGCTTGGGAATACAGCCTACATACTCTAGCCTGCAGCCATTATCCTTCATGCTGAGAGCTTCTCAGATCTGAAGCTAAAAAGGGTCAGGCCTGGTTAATATTTGCATGGGAAACATTTAATAAAATTCTGTTACTCCTGGAACTGGTGCAGGTGCTTTTAGCAGGCAGCCTGTTCCCTCTGAATTGGTAATGAACCCGTGTCTTTTTATAGTCCCAGAGGCTCTGAATTGCCACAGCAGAAAATGTTTTCCTCTTTTCCATTATCTTTTGTTTTTACCTTGTTAACTAAGACTGTCCTACAGTACTCCTCAGCTTATGTGCCTACTGCCTTCTCAGCTCACATAATGCATCCAGCATAATAAAGCCTCTTCCAGGAAAACTCATTTCACAATAAACAGTCTTGGAATGTTGAATAGAAGCTTCAGGGGAAAAAAACACAGTGAAAGCTGGCTATGTCTAAGGTAGGACTGGGAAGCACATGACCTTACAGAGGTTGTTAAACATGCTGGGAGTTGCAGTCCAGATCAAAATTAAAGGAGTATCTGCACTACACAGTTACATCAGATTCAGCACTTTAATTGACATGGCCTTTGTGGAGAGAACAGAGGCAGATGAGAATGTTAGGAACAGCCGATGAGAGTCAAGCTAGAAAAGGTGGGGGCTGCTCCCAAGATCTAGTATAAATAGAGGGGCAGAGCAGTGTTAGGGGTTAGTTAAGAGAGTTTTATTTTACCCTGAGGGGTTTAACAGCCATGGAGGCTGAGAGAGACTGCCATGAGTGCAGTTAGAAGGGGATTTATTTACCCCAAGATAGGGGGAGATGTTGATTGTACCCTGGGGGTGAAGAGCTGTTGAGGCTAGGAAGAGGGTTTTTAAGTACCTGAGATATGGACTAGGAAAGTTCTTAATTAAAGTGTTGTGGTAATATCCCATGGGAGACATAGTGCTTAGTGACCAGTGGAGTCACAGATAACCGGAAGGGTTAAAAGATACAGAAGATATACAGTAGAGTCTCGATTATCCGACCTTTGGTTATCCGACCTTCTGGATTATCCAACGTCGGATAATTCCCTCCCCTCTTCCCTTCCTCCTTCTCCCTTTCTCCCTCCGTCCCTCATTCCCTCCCTTCTTCCCTGGAGGAGAGGCCAGGGAAGGAGGTTCAAAGCCGCAAAGGAGAGGTCTGGGGGGCGCTCAGCCCAGATCTCTCCTCCGTGGCTTCATTGGAGGCCTGGGTGCTCAGCCCAGGCCTGTCCTCCACAGACATGGAGGAGGGGACTGGGCCAAGCATGGAGCCTCCGAAAGGAGGCCTGGGTGCTTGGCCCAGGCCTGTCCTCCACAGCCATGGAGGAAGGGACTGGGCCAAGTACGCAGCCTTCAAAAGGCAGTTAACAGTTAAGTGGGCAAATGAGATATGGCATGGGGAGTCAGCCTTATTATCGTGGTAGAAGGGAAAGCCACAGGGTGTTGGTTACTCCCAAGATATCTCTCATTTCAAACAGTCTGGATAGATTTGGAACAGCCAAATCTGTTGGAGTACTATTTCCTTGTTGTATTGGGGGATTTCAACATCCACACAGATATTCCTCTGTCAGGAGCAGCTGAGAACTTCATGTCTGCCATGATAACCATGGGGCTGTCCCAAGTAATATCTGGTGCCACTTATGGTGCAGGACACACTGTTGACCTGGTTTTCTGTTCTGGGCAGGAAGGCTGTGATGGAATAACTATCTGTAGTTCCATCATCATGGACTGATTACTACCTGGTAGGGTTTAAACTCATGGGGTCTCAGAGCCTCTGCAGGAGTGGGAGTTCGATTAAGATGGTTCAGATAGAATCAGATGGATTCCTGATGGCTCTTGGGGAGTTTACTATAGCCTTGTCAGGTGATTCTGTTGAAGCCCTGGCTGATCTCTGGAATAGTGAAATGGCCTATATGGACATGATTGCCCCTAACCATCTCCTCCTGTGAAGTGGAGTCAAACAAGCCCCCTGGTTCACTAGAGAGAGCTGGCACTGATGAAATGAGTGGGACAGAGACTAGAATGACAATGGGGGAAGACTTGGGGGCCATTCATACTACCTTTTAACCCGGTTTTGAAATCGATTCTTCCACATGAAGTTCATATTGGGCCCGATTCTGTCACAATCCACGTCGAGGCTTGCACAAGGAAATGCCCCTTAGCGTGGGCTATCCAGATTCGGGCTAAAATCCATCTTTTCTGAAAAGACCCGGATTCTGCAAAATATGAACTTGCCCTCGATCATGATTGGGGCAAATTCAGGGAGGGATTAAGGTCAGAGGGCGGGCAGAGGTCAGAGCATTCCCTCCCCTCATCGGAGGGGGGGAGGAGGAGGAGAAGGAGGAGGAGGAAAAAGCCGAAGGAAAAAAGGGAATCTGGAAGAAAGGGTGACAGGAGGCAAAAAGGGGAAATCAGGGTGACTGACGGGGGCTGCAAAGGGCAATCAGAGGGAGGGGGTAGTGGAGAAAGTGATGATGGAGGGGGAGGAGGAGGAGGAGGAGGAGGAGGAGGAGGAGGGAGCCATAGGAAGAAGGGAGCCATGGAGGGCATGGAGCAGGAGAAGGAGGATGAAGGAGCCAGGGAGGGGAGGGTCGGAAGGAAAGAGGAGGAGGAGGATTGCCAAGGGAAATTGGGCTGTGGGGCCAAGCCAGAGGAGAGATGTAGGGAAATCAGGCTGTAATATCAGGCTTTTATTTTTGACAATTTATGCGCGTGATTTTTTGGGTGACATGTCTGTGTGCTTGCTTGTGCTTTATTTCTTCTTGCTCCTGGATTATTATTATTATTATTATTATTATTATTATTATTATTAGTGTTATATGAGGATGCTATAGTCAGAATGCCTGCACTGCATTTCCCTTTTATTCCCAATTGATTCCATGGGTCAGTTGGAACTGACAGGTCACTCTCTCTCAGCCTCAGTGGAAGGCAATGGCAAAGCTCCTCTGAAGAGAATGTAGCAGGAGGAAAGAGAGCCATGGAGGGCATGGAGTTCAGTTCAGGTCATAGACAGGACATGAACGGAGCTCGCATCAGGCACCTTCCCCCCCTTTATGATGATGATGATGATGATGATGATGATTATTATTATTACATGTGTAAGAGGCATTCTGGGGTAGCAAGGAGGGGGGGATACAGGATGCATTAGCTTGCATTTTGGGGTTGAAAATGCCCACAACACACACACACACACACACACACACACACACACACAAAGAGGTTTATAAATTTGACAAAATGTGCGCATTTTGGTGCATTTTGTGCCTGGTTCTTTAAAAAAAGAGAGGGGAAAGCACAATGAGTGCTGCAAACGTCACCTATGACGATCGCTTGATTGACAACAGGTGCCTTCATGGTAAACCCTGATTTCTGAAGAAGACATTCGCGTTAAAATGCCCCTCTTCTTGTAGTGGGCACTTACTAACGGAGAGATTCGGGAGGCCCCCCCCCCCGAATCTTCCCAGTTCCTTCAGGATCAAATCTGCCACTGGGAATGGGGCCTTGGAGTGAATCTGACTGAACATGGGCTAGAGCTCATTGAAAGGCCTATGCTCTCAATAGGTCCCAGAAGATAACTTTATCATTGTGTTTCCAGCTGTAGTCGCCACATGGGGATACTATATATAAACATTGTATTGTATGTTGGATGGATTTTACATGTAAGCCGCTTTGATTGTTTATTAACAAAAAGCGAGATATAAATAATTTTGTTATTGTTGTTGCTGTTGTTATAAACAGATGCTTCTCAACTGTTCCTTGCTCTCCAGTGGGCCCTATATGACCATATGAGGGGGAGTGCAGGAAGAAATAGATTGCCAGGGGGATTTGGTTATTGTGTGAGGGTGGAAATGTATCCCAGCCTCTATAACTATCAACTCCCACCCAGCAAAGAAGACAAAACATACGTGGTACCCTCCATCTATCCTGATCTGGCAGGGACAGCCCCGAATAATCCTCTGACATGTCATTTTTTCAGATGTTTTTAAAATGTCCCAATTGCTGCAAACTGAGTTAAAAATGCAAAAGCAGTTTCCATTCAAAAGCAAACTACTGCATTCTTTTCCTAGTTTGTATGTTTTTCCTTATTAATAACGATTACTATCTTGACCATGCTGTGATGCTGTTTTGCTACATGTGTCCATCTGTAAATTGTTGGAAAGTATGAAACACAAGAGTATGTTTGACTAACATTTGTATATTTCACTAACAGGACAATTTCAGTCTCAGAGGTTCATTCAAATTGGAGGATGAGGGCAGCCAAAGGCAACAGAGTGCGATCAAATAATCATCAGATTTTAACTTCATGCTCCTGTTGCTAGTAACTAGGCCTTAGGAGAGACACTTAACCTTTTAGAATGAAAAAATGATGTATAAAAGCTAGGAAACTGTCAAGATGGAGAAAAGGGCACAGTCATCTGGGGCCTCCTCAATCCCCACTTCATTGTTACTACAACCAGCTGTCCTATACTGACTTATTTAGAAATAAATTCCATTAAACAAAGTGAAAATCACTTATCATTAAATGTACATCAGACTGGGTATGAGTTTTCAAAGGCCTGTCCCCAAACAATTCACTAGCTATGAAAGGAAGATGCTCAAGCGGTAAATGGTAGAGTCATGTTGAAGAAAACAGTTTGCTTAGATATAAAAAATGTTGTAAGTGGCTAGCAATTTCAGGCTGAGCTAAACATGTGCATCACATTTTTAGCCGTGTTCCAAAACATCTTTATATGTTCTGCTGATAAAATAAGATTCAAAGGACAAGTGCAAAATATATAATTTGGAATAGTGCTTGCTCCTTATTTGTGATTTTGTATGACTGTTGCTCAATTGCTGTCACTGCTTATTTTAATAAGAATTCTATATAAAGTTGGTTTAATTGCTTTTTCAGGGTAAAACTCTGTGCCAGAGTCCACCTGAGGCTGCAATGTTAAACAAATTGCTGAGTTCAATGTACTATCAGATACCAGCATTGAACCTCAGAGGACTAAAATTCCCCTTTAATTCAAAAATGCCAATGACTATACAATTATTATGTTATTTTAAGAAATAATTTTAAGGAAATTCCTTTAGAAAATAAATTTTAAGTTCTCATACAGTAAACCAGAACACAGAAAAATACTTTTAAAAAAGTAATTAATTTCCAAAACCCACTACAGTTTTAAGAATGTAATTTGTTGTCAGTGCTCATTGCAGTAATTAAAATTATTACCATAGGTTGCATTACTTACTGTGTTATTTCTTTAGTTCCTAGTCTACAGTTCATTTAAAAAAACCCCACAGGGCTGATAAAATGGTAACAGAGAATTTGGAAAATTCCTATCAAAATGGTTCCAAAATGCTTTAAAATGGCTTTTAAGAGTAACTTTTTAAAGTAACTTGAAAATATTACTCATTGTATAAATAAAATGACTTTGATCTTACTCACTCCATTATGTTTGAAACAAAACTTGACTACCTTCTCATTATCCCTCGAAGTAACTCATTATTCCCAGGCATTGCATAATTGTCACTTGCTATTTGATGTTCTTTTGTTGTCTGTTTTATTGAATCATTTCCTGTATTGCTATGTATTTTATATGTATTATCTTACTAGACAGGCTCCTTCCCCACCACCTTTCCCTTCTCCTTTTGTGTCGTGTCTTTTTAGATTGTAAGCCTGAGGGCAGGGAACCGTCCAATTAAAAAGATTGTATGTACAGCGCTGTGTAAATTTACAGCGCTTTATAAATAAAGGTTAATAATAATAATAATTCCCATTATATTACAAGAAGGGCAACTGGTGGATCCTGTGCCAGTAGGGCAATGAAACTTCTCCAGGTTCAGTCCAAACTCAGGAGGAACTATCCACGTTTGTGACATAAATTCAGCACCTTGGCCATCTCCTTTAAAGTTTAGGCCAAAATGCAGAGTAATTTCACTGTTCCACTGTGGAAACCACAAGCTGCCACTGGAGTGTTGATGGACTTACAAACATGCTGGAGATGCATCAGTATGCTAGAAGGCAATGGTTTTGCTTTGCTAGCATGAATAAATCTTGTCACCAGAAGAAGAAACAGTGTCAGTGTTCCATCCACAAAAGAGAAGTAATATAGCAGATGTGTCATTTTTGTTGTCACTGGGCATTGCCTGATGTGTGTCGAGAGTGACACTGTAAAATACTCCTGAGAAATTTCCCCTTAGCAGTCTGGCAGAGCTTCCACATTTACCCTAAAAACGCTTACTGAGTCATTTGCACTATATGTCACAAGAACTTCTGTCAGAAAATGAGATAGCTGGGAGCATGGGGCAGGAGAATGTGTCTTGGGGTGCTCTTTCCTAAGTAACATAGGCTAGTGACATTTCAGCCTTCTTTAATAAGACATAGCTGTGAAAGGAAAGCAAAGGAAAGGAAAGCACTACTCAAAAAAATCTCTATGCAGAGAGAATACTTTTAAGGGGATTTCAATAAAAGTAAAGAGTGTATACATAATTCCTCTTTTTCCCCCTCTTGAACAAAAGGTGTACTCTTAGCATTTGCCACATTAAATAATACACTCTGAGATTTGAGATGCAGTTTGTATTACCAACCTTTCTCCTTCAAATCAAAGCCACCGAACAAAGGAAATGTCTTCTGTTCCATTTGCTCAATGTTCTGGCTTGTATTTATTTAGGTTCACACACAAACAGCTCATGCTTGACAGCTCCAGGTGGAAAGGCAGAACAACTGGGAGACAGACACAGATACCATATCAGTTTCAACAAGCATAGTTTTTCCCTGACCTTAGCATAGAAGCAGGCATACTCCAATGCAACTATATTTGTTTCTTCTTAATTTTATACCCTCCTTTTTTTCTGAAAAGAGTTTTCTACAGGTGAGGACAAATACACTGTAATTACTGACACAGCTTACAAGGGGAGTCTGAGTCTCTGTGTATATGCCTTCAAGCCACCTGTCAACTTATGCTGACCCCATGAATTTCACAGAGTTTTCTTAGACAAAGAATACAGTATTCAGAGGTCGTTTTGTGTCTTCCTTCCTCTAATATATAGCCTATAGCAGTAGTGTCACTAGGGCGATGTGGACAGCACCAGATGACACCACAGAAGGGGAGGTGACACCTGATAAGTCTCCTTATCCCTGATACATGAGGCTTTACTTGTAAGTAAATCCTTACATGGGGGGAGGGAGGAGGCCAGGATTTATTTGCAAGTAAAGCCTCACATGGAAAGGATGGGGGGGGGGTTTGAGCCTTCTCCCTCCCTGTCATGCCACGGGGAACAGTGAGTTGGGAACATAACCTTTTGGCTCCATCGCAAATCCCCACCTCCCACACCAGGTGACATCCTGGTTTGGAACACCGCTGCTCTACAGCACGTAATCTTTGTTAGCACTCTCCCATCCAAGTACTAACTACAGCTGGCCTTGCTTAGCTTCCAAGATTAGAAAGGATTTGGTGCAAGCAAGTTAAATCAAGCCAGCTACCTGGAGCCCTCCAGAAAAGCTGGACTATAACTGACACAATGGTCTAGGCATTTGAGGAAATTGTAGTCCAATGGATCTGTAAGCTGAACTTGTACATTATGTTTTGAGCTGCAATTGGACACAATTCCAGGTCTATCAAGGGCTTCATTTAATACTGAGACTGACATATGTCACTAGTGCAAAGCAAGTTTTATATATGACAAATGGATGTAGCAGATATCTTACGGGTGTGTGTGTCATAATCTACTCATAGCCAATGGAGGTTTGAGTCCATAAACATCAATTCCACCAGACTGTTGGAAGGCTCATTCAGATTCTTTAGGCTGGTGTGTGCCTTCTACCCAGGCAAGACAACTGTGGAGATGTGAGTTTTATGTAGTAAACAAAGAATATCTTCTTGCACTGGAGTATCATATTTCAACATTCCAGAAACTGTAGGAACAAGAAAAGATAGCAAAGAGCTGAAAAATATTAATTCCTACACAACTAGGCAGTTGGGTTGTGGGCTCTGATGTTCTCATAGGGGAGGAGGTGACCTGAGTTCTTATTTTATTGACTGCCAAACCAACATAAACTAAGAAGTTAGTTTATTTGAATATAAAGTTCAACTATTAGATAATTATATAATGATGGTCTGTGATATCAGCAAGGTACTTACATAGTAGGGAGTTGAACTGAATGGCCCTTGTGGCCTCTTCCAACTCTATGATTCTATTACTCAGCTTTAGAAATAATCTGCCTGGTAGCAGTCCACACACTTTACAGACTACAGCTCCCAGAATTCTTGGCAGCATGTTCATTGGCCATGCTTCGTGGACGATTCTGGGAAGACTAGGACTAACCATTGCGTCACCACAATGCAGCAACACCAACAACAAAAGATTCAGTATGCCAACAGGTATTCCATTGGCCCTCATAAGTGTGGATATCATGTTGTCTATAAAGAAGACTCATGATAATGAGGGGTGAGGAGCAGATCACTTATGATGAGTTTGAAGCTTGAGTAAAGAAAGCTGAATTCTGCATTTGCTATGCCAAGTAATGTATCTTAAGCTAATGTATCTCCTTTTCCAAACTTGTACCAAGAGTAAAACTTCTGCAACTGCACATTCTTGACAGGGCCATACTTTTTCAGCTGAATTAATGAGAAGCGCTGATCCCAAGGAATTAGTCATTTTGCCTAGGCATGTTGAATACAAATGTTAATTGTAAATGAAGAAATATAAATAAGTCAACTTGTCAGAACAGAGAGTTCATCCTCTTTCAGTGTACATGGAAAATCCAGTGATATGACAATGAATCAGTGATGTGGAGAAAGAGACCTTTGGTGAAGAAAATGTCATTATTTTTGAACAATTAAAGGATGCTGTGGTGCAGTGGTACTGAAACTTTTTACCCTTGAGACCCCCCCCCCATGCATCTACATGCAGACATCATGTCCCCCCAATGTAGTATATGAATAAGAATATTTTATCGCTTGTCACTTGACTTCTTGTTCACTTCTGAGTCTGATTTATATTGATAACTATGAGAAAATAATACTTTGTCTTATAAGGAGTCAGACCACCGGTCTTTCCACTGTCTACTTACATGTTATGTTCTAAACAGAAAAGAGAATGCATGTATACATGGTCATAAAAGGTATTCTAACTAGGGTCTCTCCCAGCTCTCCATCGTTTCAGCCAGGTATTCCCTGAGATGACAAAGATCAGATCTAGAACTTTTGATATCCTGAACCCATGCTCTGCCACTGAACTGCAATGTTACCTGTTTCTGGAAATCCTCTTACAGAAAGGACTTCATAGACAGCAACAGAAAGACAAAACATGAGTTCAAATTCAATTTACTTTGATATAATAGCCTTTAGCTTTCAGGGACAGCATGAAATTTGAAAGGTGTATGCATTTCAGCTATGTGTTTTTTTTTAAATCAAAAAGTAGATTAGAGCCAAATAAGCAACAAATAACACAATGAGTAATGCAACCCTGGGTTTGCCTATAGCACTGTAAAGTAAGTTTGAATACCAATTTAACAATTAACTTAATTGTTTACATTGTAAGGAGAAGAAAATCAGTAAATGCAATTTAATTAGATTATTTAGCTTACTTTAACATGTTAACCCTTTCCAGTAACCTCACCATCTCTGATCTTGGGTCAACTGACCTTCCTGCTCTCTAATATAAGCCTGTACATACTGGATTCTGTGGAACAAAACTCCAGAATACAAGGTCCAAATGTAGTTTTATTTGTAACAGGGAATCACCATTCACACAAAAGCATGTTCACATACACACTCACAAGAACTAATAATATAAAAGGTGGTAGCAGGTAGTGACTTTAAAGATTGCAGAAGGTAATACAGTTGGGCCTTGGTATCTGTGGGGAATCCATTCCACTCCCCTCCCCCTCCAGATACAAAAAAAAAAAAACCCCAAAACCATAGTACCTCAAGTCTCCTTGTCCCTACTGGCGGTATGACATGCAAGTGGTCACCAGCACAGCTGCTGGCACACATAGCCATTGGGGATGGTAGAGTTTGCTATCTCTGGATGCTTAAATTTGAAGATGGCAAGCCTGCAGATAATGAGACCCCACTGTACTGTACTGGTTCCAAAGCAAAGGTTCCAGTTGGAGGATTCTGTGAAATGAAATGGCTGCCAGCAATGCTGAGAAGTCCAGCAAGAGACTGACAGTGTCCATCTGAATCTCAAGCAAGACCAAATTGGAGGTGCCTTGCCAGGCATATTTGTAAGGCAAAAAATATCCTGGGACAGATTTTTGGGATTAAAATTAAGTTTCAAGGAGAGGAGAATGAGAAGGGAACTTGTAAATGGCTGGACAATCAGTGCAAATGTCTCTTGACAATGTAGTATCACCTCCAAAGAGAAGTATACTTGGGTTTTTGTTCATTTGTAAGTACATGGTCTATCACCCACCATCACTCCTATCAATGAGGGGATTATGCAGATCCCAATCATGATTGGTCTATCCTGGCTATGTGCTCTTCAGTTTCCCCTATCCAGAGCCAGTTGAATATCTTAATATGGTCATCAATGCCCTTATACGGCATGGGTATTTTCCTGCATTGGGGGTGCCTTCTTAGCCACATGCTTAAAACATCCCTTTTGATAATAATTTGATATTGAAAAGAAGGGGGGTGCAGGGAGGCTAAACCTTGGGGGGGGATTGGGAAAGTCCCTGGAAACTTCCTCTCCAGGTCTTTGAAATGGATGTCCAGAATAAGAATGACTGGTGTACAGCTGTATCTCTCTTCAAACTCAAGGAGTCTACCTTCAAGAATCCGCTCTGGGCTGAACCAGGTCACACTCTGAGGGAAATGAAACAGTGGTCTGTGTAAGATCTGCAGACATTTGGTAAAAAGATAATACTCCTTTTGGAGAAGACAGCGCTCCAACTCAGCAGGGAGTAAATGGGGTACCAAATAATCCTAGGCCCTGACTTAGTAAAATCAATTGCTTCTATCCTGTTATAAAAACAGAACTCTTAGCACAACATGCATTCTTCCATAGATATATTACGTTTAACTGAGATAGCTTAAACTTTCCCTCTTTTTTGCATTTTATGGTAGCACAATAGTATTAGAATGATTCACATGTTAATACATACAGTCACACTCCCCTGTTGACAATCTAGTTAAAACATGTCTTCTGCCCTTACGGTAAGATATTTGCAATGCAAACAACCTGGCTATTTCTGGTATCTACTGAATAATTCCTACCTATAAGTTACTTATCAATTTAATGACTGCAACAGTTCCATTAACATGTAGATATTCTGGGATGTTTCTTTTATCCAACATGTTTATCTTTATAGATGGTGATCCAAATCCCATACAACCTAATGCATTTTTCAGAACTAGATTTAACTCACCACGTAACTTATTCAGTTACAGTCGGCCCTTCTTATACACGGATTTTTTATACACGGATTTAAGCATACACGGTTTGAAAATGTTCCAAAAAAGTATAAATTTACCTTGATGTTCCATTTTTTATTAGGGACACCATTTTGCTATGTCATTATACTTAATGAGACTTGAGCATACACGGATTTTGTTATACACGGGGGATCTTGGAACCAAACCCCAGCGTATAACAAGGGTCCACTGTATTGATTTTTTAAAGAGTTTTAGCAATTTTCCCAACTCACTAGATTTCCCAGTTAGTGCTGAAGTTTAATATGGGATTTAGTGAACTGAGCTATTACAATTCATAAGAATTTGTAAAGGTGGATGCCTCTTCCTCTGTGCATTCAGGAAAATAGGAAGGCCTGGTGCCTCAGACGAGATATCAATATTCAAGGTAGTACATCACATGGCTATGTTGCTAGGGAGGCTTATCTGTGTGATATCTTTGGGAAAACAGCAGGAAGGAGTAAGGGGAGAGAGATAGAACTTTCTGGATCTCAGGTCAGAGCAGGATAACTGGGTTTCTGGAAGAGAACAGCTGAGTTTAGGAAAGAAGACAAAAGAAGCATGGGAAAGAAGGAAAAAAAGTGACTTTTCAAATTAAGAGGGGGAAGGGTGATTTGTGTGTTAAATAGGAGACCAAGGCCCTCAAACAGCCAGAGTCCTTTTACAGCACCAGCACCAGGCCTTCTAGGGCTGAAAGGGTGGTATCTGTGAAGTAAGGAAGGAAAGTGTTGGAGTCTTCCTAGAGTTGGGATACATTGTGACTCTTCTAATTTCTATTGATCATAAACTGATTTCTATTTGTATTATGAGATAAATTCTTATACAGCATTAATTGGACTTGAGCTGCAATGAATGCCTTTCTAATCTTGATTACACTGTGCTATGCATTTGAAAAGCAACGTTGCAAGTTTTCCTTAAACTGATACCCTTTTTAAAAAATTCTCCCTTTCCCTCTTTTCTCACCTTTCCCAGTCTTCAGTTTTACCCACCAACTCTCTTCCTCACATAATCTTTTGTGGGTTTTTTGGGCTATGTGGCCATGTTCTAGAAGAGTTTGTTCCTGACATTTTGCCAGCATCTGTAGCTGGCATCTGGTATCAGATACCAGCCACATATTCTGGTGAACCTGGCCACATGGCCCAAAAAACCCACAAAAAACTATGGATGCTGGCCATGAAAGCCTTCGACTTCTCTTCCTCACCTTTCTTTTTCCCCACTCTCTTTTAATTATACAATTACTGTAAGTTGGGTGCATAGAGTAAAGGGCTTGTTAGATACTTGATTATTTAAACTGAAGATGCCACATTTTGTATTTGGCATTCCTGGCTCTGCATACAAAATATGTGCTCTTTGAATATGACATGTCTTGACTAGAAGTGGGGAGGCAGAAAGGATGCAGCTGTGCCCATATATTCACAAATATTCTGCATGTACAAAGATATTTAGTGACAGGCTGATTCTGTAATACACTTACAGAGTACACTTATTATTGCATGTGCAGTGGATCAGTGTCCTCCAACTGAAATGAATAACTCGTTTAATAAGCAAAGAATTTGAAGAGTGAGTAAAAGTGTACATTTTTTTGGGGACAGAAAGAAAATCGAGAAGCAGAAGAGTTATAAACTGAATCAAATGGGTAGTACAATAAGATCATATGCCTGCGGATAACCTTTCCCAAACTGACAGTTCTGCAGTGTTTTGAACTCCTACCATTTCCAGACAACAATACTATTGTAGTTCATGGAGTGGTGATTCCAGGTTGGCTAAAGGCAACTTTAAAAGGCAAACAAAAAAGAGCCCTTTGCATGAGCTAGTGACAAAATGTGCTTCCCTAAGGTCAACAGTGACAATGTCTTTACCATTTTCTGTAAAACTTGTGATCTGTCCCAACACTAATATCCCAATTATTGAGTCAATTTCTGGCCCGTCCCCAGGACATACTAGGGTTAGGAAAGGGCATGCTTTATGCACACCCCTAACCCTAGTACGTCCTGGGTATGTACAAAATGGCGGCGCCCATTCTACACTGGCACTGCCATCTTGACGTAGCGTCTGCATGTCACACGGCGGAAGTGACGCTGTGAGTGCACGACTAGTGACTCGTGGCGCCACTTCCGGGGCGCAAAAAGAAGCACCATTTTGGGGCTTCTTTTTGCTGCATCCGGGAACCGCACTGTTTGACCGCTGCGGTTCCCAGATGCAGCAACCGGCGGCGCCGGCAGACCGCCCGTTTTGGGCGGTCTGTAATGCGCCAATGATAACTTAACTAATTAAACAATTTTAATTATTTGTATTTAGGGTAGTGAATCAGTTCCCCAATTTCTAACACATAACATTATCAAAGTAATTTTCAAGCAGACGTTATATGTCTGTTCAGAGCCAGTGGAACATAGACTCATGTTCAATGTAATAACAGCAGAAATGAAATTAGTTTGAAGGGAAAAGGAAAAGACACAGTCCAAAGCACACTTAAATGCTGCTCACACCTGAAATAAATGAGACTATAAAAGCTCTTAATGTAAGTTTATTTTTTAATTAAAATATTTACACTCTGACTTGTATCATGGGATCGCAGGATGATGCACCATGAAAATCAGTTTAAACAGTTTAAAACAATTAAGAATATAAAACATTAAAATGTTATTTAAACAGACTAAAGACATGGAAAACACTTTAATAAATTAACAGGCGAACAACCTAAAATAATTACATCTCTAGCAAATACATATTGTTGAATACCTAGCATGGTGATATCAGTGAATGCATTAATGTTTGTTAGCCTTTCTTGATTTCTGGGTGCATTCACATATTGCCAAAAATGTAATTTTTGATACTTTCCTTAATAAACATGAGTCTCATCTTGACTTTATAGCCTTAACATTGAATAATAAGTGGCAACCCACTTCTCTTAGTCTGCCACTCATTCTGAAGAGAAATATCGTTACCATACATAGTCTTTACCTTTTGTGAAGCAAAATGGTGGTAGGGATGATGGGGTGGTAAGGTGGTGGTAGTATTCATCTTCCATTTAAGCTGTATTTGTTCCATCTGTCCTGGGAAGATACTGTTTCAATATTCTGTGCTAGCACAGAAGGCAGACGATGACCAAACTTCTCAAATGTCCAGAGGCTTGTTAGCAAAGGCTTGCTGCTGTTAGAGATCTAACTTTTCCTGTCCAGAGGCCTTGGGGCACAGATCCCAAATGCACAGCTGAACTCTGACAAGGGCTGAGCATTGTCTAACATGACAAGAAGCTGCACTGTCAGGCTAACAGGCAAAAAAGTCACTGTCTTAATTGAATGGCAGTTTCCATAACAGGGCTGGGGGATTGTGATGTGCCAACTCTCTGACTAATCTTCTTTGACTTCTTTCTGCAGCTTTGTTTGGCAAAGTTTTCTGATGAAAGTGGGAAGTCCAGCCATCCTCATGTCACCAGAAGCAGAATTACGTTTCTGGGTTTGCTCTGTCCATTGTATTCCCTCTATTCTTTCAGCATGGAGCTTAAGGAGTAGAAGTGACTAAAAATAATCAAGTGCTTTGGCTCTGGTTTCTTTACCAAATTGCATGACAAAGAAGATCTCCTGCTGTGAGACATTCCATTAAGCCTTCCATAAATTTAAAACATTAAAATATATTAGATCAGTCATTCAACAGCATATAATAACCAAGTATCCTGCCAATTTTAAAAGAAGACCTGGTAGGATATTTATAGGGTTTTTTTCCCTCAAAATTGACATGATGACATGACCTACTTTATGATTTTGGCAGGAGTGAAACCTGGGTCAGCCAACAGTAGCAGTGTCTGCCCCTTAGGAATACAGACAGATCAGGGGGCTGGGTGAAACAAAGGTGAACAAATCATGTTAATACACACTTTTTGCCCCTTGGAAATAAAGACTAGAATTCAGGATGAGGGTCTGGTAAAACAAAGGTCACATACAGCATTTTATATTATAATATGCACATCTTATATATAATTTCCACAATTGTTCCTGCTATATTTAACATTATGCAATTTGTTTTTTGAAATGACTTGTGACGGGTTCTCCCAATGTTTAGTTTTTCTTTTAATAGATCATCTAGGAGACACTGACTGCAAGTGAGCTTCTGCTTTCTCTGTCCACTGAGCCACACTTCATCCCATGACTTTGGCATCTGGAGAACAGTAATGTCACCCCAATTAGGATATCACCCAGTGTGGCTGCACCCCCTGCTACCCCTTTGTGACACCTCTGAGCATTATGCTGGTTTGGGGGGAAAGCAAATGCTCAGATATTTTAACTCTTTCCCCTTAAAGTTATTTCTCTGACCTAAATTCTGTTCAAGAAACAGGGCTGAGATGCAGAGGGCAAAATGAGGGCATTGCCCCCCCCCAATAAGAATTCTGCTCCCCCAAATGAAACTCCCATTCAGTCCCCAAAATTGGACAAAGTCAGATATTGAGAATCATTCACATATATACCTCACATATTTCCTGTGTTTTCATTCCATCTGCAAATGCATTGAACCCTTTTCTTTGCATGTCTAAACTCTACATGCACAAGTGAAATTTTAAATTATTGCAATACTAAAAATTTGGAAATAGATGGAAAATTTCATTTATGGGGGCAGAATTCCCATTTGAGGATACAATGCCCTCATTCTGTTTCTCCCCCCCCCCCCCTTACTATAATCCTGTTTTAGCTATAATCCTGTCTTGAAAGATGAACAGAATAATATTTGTTGTTAATTCTGAAGGGGGAATAAAATACAGATTATGTACATTTTCTCTAGTGGGCAAAGAGCTACTTTGTGTGTCAAGTTAAATGAGAAAACCACTATACCAAAAAGGAGTTCAACTTGTCCCAAAGTTCTCAGCACTATTGCCTTAATCATATTCAGATTCCCTCTGAAGAGGGTAACCCAAAAAATGGACTTGTGATTTTTTTAGCACTAATGTCCTCCTACACTGTAGTTTTATTCAGAAATTTCCCTGCAGGGGCATAGTGCTAAAAATGTGAACAGAGACATGGTGTGGGTGGGTGGGTGTTATTAACTTCTGTCAAGTCTTCTTCAACCCATAGTCACCCTATGAATGAGAGACCTCCAAGTCATCCTGTCATCAACTATGCCCTGCTCAGGTCTTGCAGATTCATGGCCATAGCTTCCTTGATTGAATCTATCCACCTGGAATGTAGTCTTTTTCTTTTCCTGCTGACCTCCACCTTTCCATATTTTCATGTCTTTTCTAGTGATTCCTATCATCTCATGATATGGCCAAAGTACCACAGTCTTAGTTTAGTCATCTTGGTTTCTAGGGATCATTCAGGCTTGATTTGCTCTAGAACCCATTTATTTGGTTTTTTAACAGTCCACAGTACCATAGAAATGTTCTCAAGCACCATATTGCAAATGAATTAATTTTCTTCTTATCGGCTTTCTTCAATGTCCAGTTTTTTGCAACCATATATAAAAATGGGAAATATGATGGCTTGGACAATCCTGACTTTAGTATTCATTTAAATGTCTTTACAGTCTATACTGGATGATCTTATCCAGTTCTTCATTGCTACCCATCGAAGTCCTATGCTGCATCTGCACTGCAGAAATAATCCAATTTGACACCACTTTAACTGTCATGGCTAAGTGCTATGGAATTCTGGGGATTATAGTTTGCTGTGGCACCAGAACATTTGACAGAGAAGGCTAAATGTTTCAGAAAACTAAAATTCCCACAACTGGGAATTCATCTGTGGTCATTATTTTTGTTTTCTTAATATTCAATGGTAAAACTGCTTTTGCACTTTCTTATTTTACTTTCTTCAATAATCATTTGAAGTCTCTGCTATTTTCTATTAGTAGCATGGTGTTGTCTGGATATCTTACATTGGTCCAAAACAATCTGCAGAAATAATCCCATTTGAGACTACTTTAAGTGCCCTGGCTCATTGGTAGGGAAATCTGAGAACTGTAGTTTTGAGAGACATTTAGCCTTCTCTTTCAGAGAGCTCTAGAGCCACAACAAACTAGAATGCTAGGATTCCCTACCACTGAGCCAAAGCTGTTCAAGTGGTCTCAAACTAGATTATTTCTGAAGTGTGTTTTGGACCATTGTTAATGTTCTTTCCTCAGATTTTCACACCATCTTCCTTTGAGTTTAATCCTGCTTTACATATATTTTCTGAATACAAGTTAAACAGATAGGCTGACAAAATGTCTTGCCTGACTCCCTTGATAACCGGAAACCATTATGTTTCTCTGTATTCTGTCCTAATTTGTAGCCTCTTGTCTTGATTACAGGTTGTGCATAAAGACAATCAAATGCCCATTTCTTTAAGAGCAATCCATAGCTTTTCATGATCTAGGCAATCAAAGGGTTTGCTATAGTCTATGAAGGATAAACTGATTTTCTTTTGAAATTCTTTGTTGTGCTCCATTATCCAATGTATGTTTGCTATATGATCCTTAGTGCCTCACCCTTTCCTGAATCCAAATTGGACTGACATTTCTTATTCCATATATGGTAAAAGTATTTATTGCAGAATTTTGAGTATCACATTGCTCACATGGGAAATTAGTGTGATAATCCAGTGGTTACTGCAATTCCTAGTGTCCCATTTCTTGGCAATTGGAATACAGTGCACCATTGCCTTACATGGGGGATCCATTCCCAACCCCTCCGCATAAGGCAAATTGTGTGTATGCTTGAGCCCCATTGAAAATAATGGGGTTTTTGCATGATATGTGGCGTGGCATGGTGCACACACCATTGCAACCCCGTTGTGCGGTTTTCAACGTAAGCTGAAAGTTGTGTATATGTGAAGTCAAAAGCTTTCACAGCCTGTGTCCATATAAATACATATTCTTATCTTGAATATTGCTATTATTTATGTTTTTTGTTGTTTTTGTTGTTGTGTGCCTCCAAGTCATTTTTTTTATTTACAGCAACCCTAACGCAAACCAATCATAGTATTTTTCTTGGCAAGTTTCTTCAGAGGTACATATATTAAAATGGTAGACTATATATATATATATATATATATTTTGTTTCCTATTACTTTCTCTGCTTGTTTTTTATTTCTTCTAGACTCTTTAGTTCTCACTAGTTCCCTAGGGGCATTGCATTTAATTTGCATGATATCTATCACATTAGTTTGCTCTGCATTTTCACTGCAATGTATTATCACCTTTCCATGATAAATGTAAAAGTCTAAAATGTGTTTCTGGGATTAATAAATGACTAACCCCCCCCCCCCCCCCAAAATTCACACAAACCTCAGCCCCAGCCTGCTGAGTCAAGGGATTTCATTAGGGAAATGAAAAATTAGTATAGGGGAAACTCACAATTATATATTAAGATGGCCATAATCATTATTTTAATTAGACACATCCCATGATGTATATTAATATATAGTTTGAAGGCATCAGTATTTTTCCTGACCTGTTATAACTGAAAACAGTCAGGTTTTATGGGTCATGGCTAGACACCTTCATTTTTCCTTTTTTTGTGTGGTTGTCCCATACAGCTCAGTGCATTTATAGCACATGTTTGTTCCAGTTAGTTGGGGGATAAGTATGGGCTCACATTCTCAGCAATCCCCTCGCAACAGGCAGGAGAAAGGAAGGATGATTCTATTGTCTTTGATCTAATAGATTCACAGAACTAGAAGGACTCTTATCCCCTTGTATAAAGCTCCTTGTAGAAAGGATTTCTGACAGTTGCTAGTCTGACCTTTATTTGAAATCTATCAAGTTAAGACTGGTTCTTCTAGAATGTCCCTGGACAGCTTACTCATTACTGTCCTCAGCTGCTCCTATAATTTGGGAATGCCTAGTAAAAAAATAATTTCCTATGCTTTTTAACCTCTGGTTCTTTGCACTTTTCCCCTACATACTGTGCACCAGAGCTATACAGCATTACAAATATCTGTTGTTAGGTTCTGTTTTTCATTTGAGAATGGCACTTAAGGAAGAAAGATACCAAACTGCACAGACACACGGAAAGCAGAAGCAGTAGCACCACCACCTGAAGCAGGTTGTCTCATATGACACAACCTCTTGATTGGGAAGTATGGCATGTAACAACCTCTACTTCCAGATATCTCAGAAGTACAAGGAAACCAAACAAACTCAGCAGACCTTCTCTGTATCAATGAACTAACACTTCATCCTCCAAGCAGCTACTATAAATACCAGATGCTTCAAACGATTTATTTTCACTGTAAGCCCCTAAATAATGCCTGATCAAAAGGCATGCCCACTCACATGGCACAAATGTCTCAGTTGAAAACAATAGCAAGAACCACCTTTGGTCTGAATGATATGGATATGAAGAAAAGCTATTCTCTAATCATTTGGAGATCTAGTCTTTGGCAAGAATCAGTCAATATACCTTGATACTTTATAGAATATGTCAAACCAAAGCAGTACTTTCCTTATGAAAAAGTAATCCCATTTCTCTGGGAGTTCATTTCTCTTAATAACACAGAGAGTCAAAGCTCGTTCATTTCCTTCCTTTTGTATTACTTTGCTTAGGTTAGGAATGTCTTTGATATCAGGCTTTGGATAGGCTGCTGTTTTCTGCTCAGGAAAAAAAGGCTCTTAAAATATTTGATTTGGCTATTGTGTATGCTTTTGCCTTCTCCACAATCCTGTTATTCTGCAGCAGATAATAGCAAAATACTTTCTCCTCTGATTTTTTTACAACTTTTCTCTGTGTTAACTGAGAATGGCTCAGCCCTTGTGCTGATCTGATTCTATCTCCCTTCTTCTGACATTCTTTCACTCCTTTCTCTTGTGATGGTACAAACCCATCAATATCACAACTTCAGCTGCAAGAAAATTTTCTCATTGAAAACCTGTTGTGCTCACCAGAAGATATTTCTCTAGGAATTTAGTTTCACTTTATATATTTGAAGAAAATTGTTGTTAATATCACCAATATGGTTTTTAAAAGGAAAAACCCAAGGTAGATCAAGTGCTAGCACTAAACCAATACTTTCCTCCCTTAAAATCTTCCTACACAGTTTAAAAAACACAAAGATTGTCACCAAACATCTTCTGTAGGCTACAAAATCTTTTCCAAGCCCAATATACTTATCTTTTACTCTTTCACACAAGCCAATTGTCTTTCTCTCCAATTGTTCTTAAGAGTTCTCTGTTGTCAGCATGGCACAGGCTTTCTGTAAGCTGCAAAAAATTCTGCCTGAAAGGCATCATAGCAAAGATGAGAGGAAAATATTCTCCTACTCTGCCTTGTTCCACAAAAGGTTGGTTTTCTCTGAAGTTGAGAGAGACCATCTACTGACATGTTCTCTTTGAAGCCCAGTGGAGGCTGGCTCTGCGATGAGGCAGGGTGAAGAGACCTGCTTCAGAATACACCTGTCTCCACCCTGAAGGGAAATGATAGATGAAGGAAAGAATGGCTTTCTGAACAGAACAGGAAGATTTTTTTTAGGTGTTGTCTCTACCACTGATGAGGTGGGGGCTGGATGGACACCATTTGGGATCTGTTTCACACAGCAAAATGACTGGGCCCAGCTGATGTGCATTGACCAGAAGTGAACACTCTGCATATCTGCTTGGGAAAATATATTTTAAAAAGATTTCACGGGGGTAGAATGAATTCTTGTGATCAGAAGGCAGTTCTGTCCATGGGCAGTGGGAAGATTACAGTAACAAACTACTGTTGTCAGATTCTATGTGTCCTCTTAAATCCTGCTTGTATACAACACTACCTATAAATGCCTGCCAGCTTTCATCCCTTGCTGTATGCCAAACAGGAAATTAAATATTCATCACTGTTACATAAGAGTTGTTTCTATACTAGCTGTTTAGCCTGAAAATGACATCTTTCACTGACTCACTTTTAGCAGAAAATCCAGATAACAAAATTGCTGGACTTTTTCATTCCGGTGTCCTCCATCCAGTGTCCTCCATGTTAGCCTCTTTGATCAGAATTTAGGCTTTTTTTTCCATCTTGAAACCAAATTGTTGTGCCATGGTGTGCTAGCATGACTACGTGTCCTGACAATTGGACAGAATATCTGATATTAAATGGATTAAATGTTTTAGATGCTTTGAGAACTACTGGCTTTTTTATCAATAATTCCTTCTTTCTCCTTTACTTTATATCTGTTGATTGATTACCCCTTGTTCATTTGCTATAATAATGGGATATATGAATTATTTTAATTCATCTGTTTCTATTATTATTATTATTATTATTATTATTATTATTATTATTATTCACAGGTAGGTAGGTAGGTAGGTAGGTAGGTAGGTAGGTAGGTAGCACAATCACTGCACATGGTACTTTACAAGTAAAATAACAACAAAACAATCCACTGCCCCCAAATTTATAATCTAATGAAGACTTTACCCAAAAGGAAGATGGCAATATGGGAGGGGATTAAGTCCAGCAGGTACTTTTTCTTTCCTTCCACAGTCAAGGCAGTGGCAGTTTGAATGAAGGGAGGACCTTTCATCTGCTTCTGGGCCTAGGCATGATGGAAGTGTGCCTGCCTCTCCTTCACTTCTGAGAAGGTCACAGCAGTGATAGTTGGGATAGAAGAAGGACTCATAATCTGCTTTTGGGCCTGGGCATGGTGGTGTTGTGCCCGCTTCTTCTCTCTTTCTGATTCCAGGGCAGTGACAGTTGGGAAGGAGGGAGTGTCTTTCATTTGTTTCTGTGTTTGAGCATTATGGAAAAAGAAGGAGAATGCAGCTAACTACTAAAATAATAATAAAATAAAAACTTTTATTTATATCCCACTCTTCTGTAGCAAGACAATCAGAGCGGCTCACACTAAAACATCCACAAAAAAGAATTACATATATTACAATTAAAAGAGTTTTGAAATCATTTTATAATAAAGATAACATAGGCAGGGTGGTAGTAAATAAATGGTGTGAGGGGTAATCAATCTGTGGCTGGGGAATTTATTTGGGAAAGGCCTGCCAGAAGAGATCCGTCTTGACAGCATTTTTGAAGTTGTCTAAGTTGGTAATTTGACGGATCTCGTCCGGCAACCGTTCCATAGCCTGGGAGCAGTTGCAGAAAAGGTCCTCTGGGAGGTTGCAGTTAATCTGGTCTTTAAAGGCTGCAATAAATTCCTCCTAGAGGACCAGTGTGTGCGGGGTGGATTAGAAGTAGACGATCCCTTAAATAGGTTGGACCCAAACCATGTAGGGCTATAAAGGTAATAATCAACACCTTGTACTGCTCCCAGAAACTAGTAGGCAGTCAGTGGAGTGACTTTAGGATGGGTGTTTTCTGGTCACTCCTAGAATTTCTGGTAACTAACCTGGCTGCCATGTTTTGTACTAATTGGAGTTTTCAGACTAGGCACAAGGGTAGCCCCATGTAGAGCACATTACAGAAATCGACTTGTGAGGTTACCAGTGCATGTACTACAGTTTCTAGGTCCCTTACTTCTAGGAAAGGACACAGCTGGCATATCAGCCGAAGCTGATAACAGGCGCTTCTGACCGCTACATTCACCTGGTTTGTCATGTGAAACGAGGGATCTAAGAGCACTCTCAGACTGTGAACACAGTCTTTTGAGGAGAATGTGACCCCATCTAGGACTGGAGGTTGCAACCCAAGACCTGGTTTGGGGAGCCCTACTGAAAGTACTTCCATTTTGTCTGGATTCACTGATTAAGAGGAAAGATGCCATCTGTCGTCGAAGCTGTTGACCGAGACATGGAGAAATATATTTGGATGTCATCAGCATACTGATAACACCCTGGCCCATGTCTATGTATGATTTCTCCCAGCGGCTTCATATATGTGTTAAATAACTTTGGGGACAGAATAGCACCTTGAGGGACACCTCATTTAAGTTCCGTTTTTGAGGAATGGCTATCCCCGAGCATCACCCTCTGGAATCTACCTGAGGGGAAGGAATGGAACCACTGCAATACAGTGCCCCCGACTCCAAACTCTCTCAGATGTTCCAAGAGGATGTCATGATCTATCATGTCAAAAGCCACTGAGAGGTCTAGAAGCACCAACAGGGTCACGGTTCCTCTATCAAAGCCTAGATGGAGGTCATCAGCCAGAGCAACCATGGCAGTCTCCACCCCACATCCGGTCCTGAAGCCGGTTTGAAATGGATCCGGATAATTGTTTTCATCCAAGATGGCTTGGAGTTGAAGGGTGACAGCTCTCTCCATCACCTTGCTCAAGAATGGCAGATGGGATACAGGCCTATTGTTTTCATGTCCAGGGGTCCAGGGGAGTTTTTTTCAGAAGTGGTCTAATGACCACCTTCTTTAAAAAAGTTAGAACACAACCTTCCCTAAGGGATGCATTGATGACATTTCCAAGAAATGCCAACAAGGCATCACCTCCCCCCCCCCCCACCGGACGGCCAGCCATGATGGGCAGGGATCAAGTGGGCACATCGTCTTCTTCGTCTTTCCAAGGATCTTGTCCACGTCATCGATACTCACAAGCACAAACTGATCCAATTTAATCTCAATAACAGGTTTACTGGACATCTCATCAGTCAATTCTGCCATAATTCCGGCATCCAGGTCGGCTCTTATCTAAGAAATTTTATCTGCAAAGTATTTGTATAAGTTGTCACAGCAGGCTGTCATCGGGTTAAGTAAAGAGTTCTGCATAGGTGGAATCTGTGTCAGTTCCCTTACCACCCCTAAACAGCTCTGCTGGACACGACTCTGCAGACACGATATGTGCAGAGGAGAAAGATATCTGCGCTGCCTCTCTATAGAAACTAAGAAATTTCCTATGACAAGTTCTGTCAGATAAGAGTTGAGTGTCACACCAGACGTGCTCTAGTAGTTGTATTAGCTTCCTCTTCATAATCAGGAACAGTTCATGTTCTAAGGGAGTCACTCAGTTATCAAGCTTCATTCAACTTCAAATCCAGAAACTTAGGCCTAGATCAGACAGGCAAAAAGAAGCAGCTTTTGGCGACTTTGAAAGTGTGGTATTCAAACAACACATGGCTCCATTACATTCGGAAGCTGCACAGGAGCTGTGCTCTAGGCGTTTGGACCAAAGCAAAAAGGAGTTGGGATAAACTGGCTCCTGGCAGCATGGGTTGGGTCCTGTAGCCTACTTTCACAGTGAGCCATGCAGTCAGAATGTCCTGACTTGCTTGTGGCCAGAGTGGGCTCAGAGTGCTCTTTCACACCCATCTGCTCCAGCCCTACGTTACTAGTCCTTTATTTCAGTGATAGAAGATGGATCGGTCTCAGTGGAAAAACAATTCATGGGGATGGCAGCCAGAACACCTCCCCAAATTGTTATGCTTATGCTTATGCCTATGCCTAAATGAAATATTTTGTAAAATGGAGGTCATTGCCAAATTCAGTACCCTAACCCTGTCATCTTCATCTTCAACACTTTTCTCAGCATTTTCAGTAATCAACAGCACCAGCAGAAGTGCAAAAAAAAATTATTATTATTTTGCCAGAATGTGCACAGCATTCCCAGTCCTTTGTTCAGCTCCCTGAAGTCATTCTTCATGCTATCAGGCACAAATGTAGGGTGACGTTTAATTTACAGAACAGATTATCCATCATTCCAAAACAGTGTTCTACAACTTCAGACTGTGCTACATAACGGTTTGGTAGCCAGTTATGGAGAAGATACTCTACACTGCAATCTGGTCAATTTAAAAATAATAAATTAAAACATAGCTCGGGTTTTTCACCTGCTCCCTGAGTTTCAGTGCCTTTACAATTACACACACTGGTTTCAAATGCTTCACTTTTCATCCATTTCTATAAAATAAAACCAAATAATGAACCCACAAACTGCTCTACTGAGTCAGATAAATGGTTCCTCAAGCTGTCTAGGGAAATAGAGTCATGGCTCTATATAGTTTTAAATGAAGTAGGTTAGTTGACTAAACATAGCGAAAGAATGAGAGTGACTCCTCATCTGGTCCAGTTATTTTCAGACACAGAAGGACTATGAGTCTGCTATCAGTACTTCTGTCACAGAAGTGTGGAAACTCTCTTGTATGTAAGAGTATTTATATTAGTGTTGAATCGGGTTGGTTCTCCTTTTAATACAAACCCAATATGATTTGCACTACACAAACTAATATGCAAAGCAAAATGCAATTATCCTTGGGTTTTTATGCTGCTTTGAATTTTGTGGTGCAGTTGTGTCATCAAAAGATATGTACAAAATGCATGAATTGGAGAAAATTACATATGTCCATTATACATCCCCATCCACAAAAATGATACAAAAGACTGCAGCAACTATAGGACCATAGTTATAATCTCTCATGCAAGGAAAATCATGCTCAAAATTCTGCAACATAAACTCCAACCATATATGGAGAGAGAAATCCCAGAGGTGTAAGCAGGATTCAGGAAAAGAAGAGGCACTAGGGACCACATTGCAAACATATGATGGCTAATGGAGTGCACCAAAGAATTCCAAAAGAAGATCAGCATGTGCTTTATAGACTATAGCAAGGCCTTTGACTGCATAGATCACGAAAGACTATGCCAACACATCTGATATTCCTAATGGGGAATCTTTATTCAGGATAGGAGGCCACTGTCGGAACAGAACACAGAGAAACAGAATGGTTCCCAATTGGCAAAGGGGTCAGACAAGGCTGCATCATCTCACCCTATCTGTTCAACTTGTATGCAGAACATAATATACAAAAAGCAGGATTAGACACAGAAGAAGGAGAAGTGAAAATAGGAGAAAGGAGTATCAACAATCTAAGATACGCAGATGACAGCATACTACTATCCGAAAACATCACAGATCTGGAACAACTACTAAGGAAAATCAAGAAAGAAAGTGCAAAGGCAGGCTTATTGTTGAACATAAAGAAAACAAAAATAATGCCCACAGAAAATTTACACAGATTAAACCTAGACAATGAGGAAATAGAAATAACACTTGTCCTTCCACATTCACTGGGCATAGGGGCACAGGACCCCAATGAATGTGGAAAAAACACAAATAACAAAAACACTATGTTTTACCTGAGAGAACACCTTTTCTAGGAATCTCTAGGTCCTCCAGTATAACTCTGTGATCAATATCTGCCAGATGTTGCACTGAGGAGATAAAAATGCCCAATGGAGTGTTCTCTCTAGGAATCTCTAGCTCCTTCAGTGTGACTTTTGGTTAAAGTTGACCATAGAGTTGTGCTGGAGGACCTAGATATTCCTAGAGAAAACATATTAATAAAATCAGTGAATAATAAAATGCACAAAAGTCAAAGAGGCCATACAGACAGCCCATAAGGGGCGACTCTATGCCGCCAATATAAGTGCTGGGTTGGGGATGTGGCAACTGCATGCCACGCCCCCAAGCCAGTGCAAAAAGAACCTGCAAACAGTGGGTTCTTTTTATGCCCTGGAAAGGGCATCATAACCACGGCGTCACAGCTTTTGGACACCCTTTTGGCGCTGCATTGTCTACCATGATGCCTTGCGCCATCTAGAAGGGTGCACAGCATAATAGCACAAAGGTGGTGGAGCCACAGCATCCAGCATGTGGACACTGCACCATGGCTCCACCTACAGGCCAGCATGAAGTGCCAGTCTCTAGAGCCTCAAATCCACAAATGTGGTGGGACGAGTGTAGTAAAAGAATTTACATACCTGGGATCAAATATTGATCAGAATGGGGACTGCAGTCAAGAAATCATAAGAAGACTAAGAATGGAGAAGGCATCTATAAGAGAACTAGAAAATATCCTAAAATGTAAAGACAAACATCTGAGCACGAAAGTTAGAATCATACAAGCCATTGTATTCCCTATTACCATGTATGGATGTGAGAGCTAGACAGTTAAGAATGAAGATAGGAAGAGAATTAATTAATTTGAGATGTGGTGCTGGAAAAGAGTGCTGAGTTTACCATGGACAGCCAAGAAGTCAAACAAATGGGTCCTAGAGCAGATCAAAACAGAAATTTCTCTGGAAGCCAAGATCTAAGACTGAGGCTGTCATACTTTGGCTATATCATGACGAGACATGACTCACTGGAAAAAAAGCAATGCTAGGAAAGGTGGAGGGAAGCAGAAATAGAGGAAGGCCACATGTTAGATGGATGGACTCTATTAATGAGGTCATGGGTATGAATTTACAGGATCTGAGCAGAGCAGTGGAGCATAGGGAGTCTTGGAGATGTCTCATCTGCAGGGTCACCATGGGTCGAAATTGACTCGAGTGTGGATAACAACAACAATAAAAAAACATTAATGAAAAAATATGTACATTAGAGGGAAAATTCTTGCAAACTTATGTACATTAGGGAAGAATAGGAATACAATTTATTGCAGGGACATTTTCTAGCTGTTGTGGAAAAAACTGGTGGCTGAGTTTTTCAGTGTTTTGTGAGGCACCAGCACTCTTTGGCTGAGAAGGCTAAAGACCTTGTGAAACTACAAGCCCCAAAATTCCATAGGATTGAGCTACTTAAAGTAGTTTTAAATTGCATTATATCTCCAGTGTAGATGAGCCCATAGTCTTTGAGTCTTCAGAGTGTCAAGGAAAGGGGAAAGAAGACTGTGTTTTTCCATTGGTTGTGAACAAGGTAGATCATGAAGCAATCACATATTCTTGGCTGGTCCCACAACAGATTTTTCCTTTGTACCATATGGACTTGTTTTTAAGCATCCTTACTACTCATATTTTTGTTCTGTGATGTTTCCTACTATCCTATAATGAATTACTAATTGCTATTCCTATGTTCCTTTATTGGTTCCTTTTCCTAGGAGAAAGTGTCCATGAGTAGGAGTCTACTAACTTAGGTGGTTCTATCTGGGAACATTACCCCTCCCCCTCTCACACCACCTTCTCTCTATCCATCAATGATATGGTGGTGCCTTGGTAACATGTAGTAGCAGCACCATATTGTCACTACATGGTACATCCCTCCCTTAAAGCCTTTTTGGAGGGAACCTGTGTGTGAACCTTTCTGGGGGGGAAATTAGAACTCACTCAATGGACTATCTAGTTCTGTATAAATATTGCACCACATCTTAACACATAGACAACAAGTCCTTCAGAAGTTAAGGATTCCAGCGACCATAATTCCCCATCCCAGACTGTGGTAGATGAAGGACTGAAATATTAAAATAGAGTGGGCCCTGGTATTTGCTGGAGTTTGGTTCTAGGATCCCTGATGGATACCAAAATTTGTAAATGCTCAAGTCTCATTAAATACAATGGTGTAGTAGAATATTGCCCCTTGTATAAAATAACAAATTCAAGGTTTGCTTTTTGGAATTTATATCTTTTTGGAATATTTTCCAGCCATGGATAGTTAAATCAGTGGATAAATATTCCATGGATTTAGAGGGCTGATTATACAACAGACTAAGTCATGAAATGTGAAGTCGAAGGCTTTCATGGCAGGAATCCATAGTTTTTTGTGCGCTTTTTGGGCTATGTGACCATAGAATCATAGAATAGAATCATAGAATCATAGAGTTGGAAGAGACCACTAGGGCCATCCAGTCCAACCCCCTGCCATGCAGGAAATCCAAATCAAAGCATCCCTGACAGATGGCCATCCAGCCTCTGTTTAAAGACCTCCAAGGAAGGAGACTCTATCACCCTCCGAGGGAGTGCATTCCATTGTCGAACAGCCCTAACTGTCAGGAAGTTCCTCCTAATGTTCAGGTGGAATCTCTTTTCCTGCAGCTTGCATCCATTGTTCCGGGTCCTGTTCTCTGGAGCAGCAGAAAACAAGCTTGCTCCCTCTTCAATATGACATCCCTTCAAATATTTAAACAGGGCGATCATATCACCTCTTAACCTTCTTTTCTCCAGGCTAAACATCCCCAGCTCCCTAAGTCGTTCCTCATAGGGCATGGTTTCCTGACATTTCACCAGCATCTGTGGCCGGCATTTTCAGAGAATGCTCTGAAGAATGCAGCCACGGCTGCTCGTGAAAGAAACATCAGGAATAAACTCTTCCAGAACATTGCCACATAGCACGAAAAGCCCACAAAAAAACTAAGACATGAAACTTGAAGTGGTAGGATCAGATTGCATGACCAGAAAACAAAGTTTGAAGGTAGCCTGCAGAGCTTGTTGGCCAGAAAAGAAGGCCCCTTATGGCCCCAATGATTTTCTCATTACAGTTACTTGCTTTGAGAGTGATCACAGAAGCAGCAATCAATTATTTGGGGGATAGTGTTCATTGCCTCAGTTACATTAAGTGTTTAATTTTCACCTGCATGTGTAACAGGGAAGGCAATTTTCAATGGTACCATAGCTATAAAAACAGCTACTGGCTTCCTGGGTAGCAATAATAAGACCATGAATTGACTAGGATTCTATTCATCCTCAGCATGTTCTTTTCTTATTGTGTTCAAACCACATATTGCAGTTAACTAGAATGTTTTGTTGAGTCTGAATGCAAGCATCACTATTGGAAAATGATTCCAGCAGGAGAGAAGAAGGCATTGGTTTGCTGTTTTTATGCTCACTATTTATGCTTTTTAGGCTGCTGGAGCCAGCGTGGCATAGTGGTTTGAGTGTTGCTTTATGACTTTGGAGACCAGGATTCAATTCCCAGCTTGGCCTTGAACCCCACTGGGTGACATTGGGCAAGTTACATGCTCTCAGCTAATGGCAAACCGTCTCTGAACCGATCTTGCCAAGAAAACCCCATGATAGGGTAGCCATAATTCAGAAACAAATTGAAGGCACATAAAACACACACACACACACACACACACACACACACACACACTGCAGAATTAATGGAATTGTGGGGTTTGTAGTTTATTGTAGTTCCAGAAATCTCTGACAAAGAAGTCTAAATATTTCACAAAACTATAAATCCAAAAATTCAATAGCATTAAGCTATGGCAATTAAAGTGGTGTCAAACTGTATTCATTCTGCAGTGTAGATGCAGCCTTCATCTGCCTGCTAACCAAAAACAATCTATAGCCTTTGATCCAGACTAGCTCTTCAAAAAGTCATAGGAGATTATCATACAGGGATGGGGCAAGGTCAGGAGTAAAGCAGAGCGCTTTCCTGTCCTTATCCTGTCCTTATCCCATTCTTATTCTGATCATGTGAAAGCGTTTCAGAGATGTTGTACTTTGTCCCATCATTGAAGTGGAATTATGTTAACATAAATTCCCATTAATACAAAATGACAGGACAATTCCATTTCAATGACAGGACAATGACAGGATAAGCCACTCCTCAGAAATTACATTCAGGTACTTCATTCAGGCAAGCCAAGCTTCTGGCTATCCACACTGCCCAAATTGACTAGTTGTGCATAATTAGGAGAGGGCTCAGATTGGCTAACAAAATTATATGACATGATGCAAATGATGATATGATGCAAATTAACTGTACTAGTTAAAGAAAACTCACTGAAGAAATTTGAAGATCAATGGAATGAGTTGATACAACATTTCAAAGAGAAATGGGGAATATTAAGTAAGTCATAAGTGTAGAATGAAATGGTATTAAGTAAGAAGTATATGTTAACAATTGAGAAGGATGAATATAGATAAATAGAGATAGATGATGAGATTAGTACTTATTAAGACTGAAGATACAAATATAAAGATACCTGCTGTAAATCTGTAAATTAAGATTTTATAGAATTATGTAGATTATTAGGACAAATTTTATAAAGGAAGAATGTGATTAGAAATGAGCAAAAAAGCATGACTTTGATGATAAAGGGATTATAAAAGAAAAGATTGGACATCAGTACAGGGAAGATATGTAGGGTTGCCATAAGTGAGGACCTCCAAACCGGGACAAATGTAGGACAAATGCAGGACAACATTTTCAAATGTAGGACACATTTTTTTAAAATTGAGGCTTTTTTAGAAATGTTAATATAAATGCATCTTTCTTAGGCATGATCAAAATGGAGGACATTTTGACATTATTCCTAGACAGATCACGGAAATGTACTTCCCTTTCTGGCCACCCCCCTCTCCCCATTCCAAACAGCACATTTGAGCATTGAACATGGCTTTATTTTAACATTGCCTCTTGCATATTTCAGAGGCTTATTCCACAACCAAACCCTTTGGTCAAGGGACTTTGGTTTTTCTTCATTTTGACTTGTTTTGTCTGTATTCCACCCCACTAAATAAAGGAGACATGAAATGGAGTTAATGGGTACAAGTTGTTAAACAAAAAAGTCTTGTGAGACTTTGTAGGCAAGAGGTGCACCATGTTAAGAACTGCATTAAGCAAACTTAGGCTGCTGCCACACTGCTTTCACTCTCATCACTCCATCCTATAGAATCCTGGGATTTGTAGTTTGTTGTGGTGCCAAGGCTGGGCTTTGAAATCTCAGGCATAAGAGAGGCAAAAGGCTTGGGCTGCATCTACACTGGAGAAATAATCTGGTTTGAGACCACTTTAACTGTCTTGGCTGAATGCTATGGAATTCTGGGAATGGTGGTTTGTTCCAGCACCACAGCAGAATGGCAGTTAACCCCTGGAAAGCTCTCTGACCAAGGTGACCAATGCCCTCACCCCAAAATGTAGGGCACCCAAGCAAAAAATGTAGGACATGGCCAAAAATAAAAGCTAAAAACAGCCATGTAATTATAAATCCATGCTTCTTAGCCATGATCCAAATGGAGGACATTTTGAAATTTGACAGAAGAGGACATGTCCTGGAAAAGGAGGAGCATGCCTGGTCACCTTGTCTCTGGTCCAAAATACACTGCAGAAATAAAACAATGCTGGACTGAAATGCCCAGAGTTCCCCACCAAAGCTGCATCCACACTGAGGAAATAATCCAGTTTGAGAGTGACTTAACTGTCCTGGGTTAGTGCTGGGGAATGCTGGGAATTGTAGTACATTGTGGCCCCAGAGCTATCTCTGACAGGGAGTCCCATAACCCTCCAAACGTAGTTGAACTGCAGTGCCCAGAATTCCTCCCCAGGTGCATCCACACTGAGGAAATGGTCCAGTTTGAGACTGCTCAGTGCTGGGGAATCCTGGGAATTGTAGTCTATTGTGGCCTCAGAGCCATCACTGACAGAGAAGTCTCAATGTCTCCCAAACACTAGCTGTCAGAACTCCAAAGCCAATTACTGATCAATATTCACATTCACTTTGGGTTCTGTTCATATTAATGGTGTAATTGCTTTAGATGCAGTTCTGCTACCAGTTTGCTTGCTAAGGGGGGATGGGGTGCTTTGGCCGCATAGCTGCATAGGTTTGGAATGTATTGTTTAATTAGTTGAAGACATCTGCAAAGCCCAAGGTCAACCTGGTTTCTCAAGCCGCGCTATCCTGGGAAGTAACAGGAGGGGGGAAGGTGGGGAGTAGAAGGCGGGAGAGCAGGAAAAAAGGTGGGGGCCGTCCAAGCGTACTTTTAACTTGAGGTTTGTGTTCTGAGCTTCAGAGTTCACTAAAAAGTCTGTCTGACCACTATTCATCTATCTATCAATAAACTTCACTGCTTTTAAGCAAGTTGCTGTTGTTGGTTATTGGTGAAGGTTGTTGGATCTTACACTAGCATTCCCAGGATTCCCTAGCACTGAGTTAAAGCAGTCTCAAAGTGGGTTATTATTCCTGCAGTGTGTGAGAGAGATATAAAAGCTAGGGACTGGATTCATTTGGAGGATCTCTGTGTCCAAAACACACTGCTTGGACTGCCAGGACTCAGTGCTATGGAATCCTGGGAATTGTAGTTTATTGTGGCACCAGAGCTCTCTGACAGAGAAGGCCAAATACCTCACAGACACCAGAATTCCAGAGCATTGAGCTTTGGCAGTTAAAGGGGTCTCAAAGTGCAGGGGGGGGGAGAGAAAAGCCAGGGAGAGTGAATGAGAAGCTCATCTTGGCTGTGACTACTCTGAGAGGAGGAGGAGGAGGAGGGAGGGAGGGGGCCAAGGGAAGTGGCCAGGACCATCAGCCTCCTCTCTTCCACCAAAGACTGCTGGCAAGAGGCTCTGCCCCCAGGCAACGCCTCCTCTGTGGACCATTCAGCTTCCTTTTGTCAAACGAGCTCTGGTGCCACAAGAAACTACAATTCCCAGAATCCCATAGCACTGAGCCATGGATGTTTAAGGGGGGGTCAAACTATTTCTGCAGCCTTTTGCTACCCCAAAGCCTTCTATTATTTACCAGCAACTTGCAAGGCAAAATCTCTTCCTTCACCAAGTCATTGAAAACCAACCCAAATGGAGGGCTGATTGCTTCTTTCCCATTGGTCAGCTTCGAGAGAAATTTGCATATTACAAGTAAAGTTGTTTAGGGCCTCAAAAACGATCCTGTGATAAAGAATTACAACAATACTGAGTGGTATACATTTAAAAGATGAGGCATTTAGACTCCCAGTGAAACATGAACGATTTATGGCCTTTTTTTCTTTTCTCACTGTAACCTGGAAAGTAAGGCCTCTTGCAGGGTATACATACCAAGTGGGCTGGCAATAGCTCTGAGTGGCAGATGTCTTGAAGACCTGCTCTCTAGGCTAAGCCAGGCAGGGAGGCGGGGAGCGTGGCACACAGCCATGGGGAGGGGTGGAGCTGCCTCCAGGGCCTTGCTGGGGGGGAGGTCCTGGAGGAGGGGCCAAACCAGGGTGGGACTGTGTGGCCCCGCCCCAAACCGGGAAAGTCACGCCCCCAGGCGGGATATGGCAACCCTAAAGATATGTAATTGATTTTATGTGTGTGTGCGTGTGTGCCAACAGAGTGACAGTTTGTGGTATTATGAAACACATTGGAAACCAGAAAGCAATTTTACTTGGGTCAATTTAAATAATCAGATTTATTGTGGGGGAGGGAAGTACTGCTGTCATGATTTGGCAGGGACAATCCCAATTAATTCTCTGTTGTCCTGCTTTCTCAGCTGCTTTTAAAATGTCCTGGTTTCTCGTCCCTCTTCCCATGTTACCCCTTGTCCTAAGCTTACTTCATTTGCTGCAAACTGCATTCAAAGTACCAAAGTAATTGATACTCATTTATATTGCAGGGGGGAAAGGAAGGGACAGAATCATGCCCTTTTCTGTAGGCTCAGGCAAAAGAATACTGCTGCAAATTGTCCTAGCTTGTGTTCTTCTTCTTCCCTCATCTTAACTACACTCTGTTGTTGCTTGGCCACACATGTCCTGGTTTTCATCTGTAAAATGTTGGAGGGAATGCTGCTGATGCCAGGAATGAATCCTGTTTTGTTTAGGAGAGGTTGTGCATTGTGTGAATTGAAGACTATGCAACCATTCCTTTAAAGCATGCTGTTTGCTCCTTCTGAGTCCATCCTGTTGGTACATTTCACCCCCTCATCTCTGGAACTGGACAGATAGAAATAGAGCACTGCTTCCACAGCCTTCCTTCCAGAAACACTCTTGACTACTCCTCTGAAAATCAGTTTCCCTGCCACCATTTCAGATGGCTGTTCCCCAATGTCAGTAAAACAGTCCAATTTATAGCAATTAATGATAGTTGATTGTATGAGTAAACTGGCCATAGTTTTTTGTGGGTTTTTAAGGCTATGTGGCCATGTTCTAGAAGAGTTTATTCCTCACATTTCTCCTGCATCTGTGGCTGGCATCTTCTCTGAAAATGCTGGCTGGCTGAAGATGCCAGCCGCAGATGCAGGCGAAATGTCATGTTTCTTCTAAAACATGGCCACATAGCCCAAAAAACTCACAAAAAAATATGGATGCCGGGTATGAAAGCCTTCGACTAAACTGCATACACTAAAATGATTTAAAAGAATTAATGAGCAATGGCTTCTTTTCTGTTTATCTTTTTCAAAAACATGACCACCTAGGCATGTTTACTCTATTTAGAGCAACTGCCAATAATTCACAGTGCTTAAAAAAGCCAAATATTTTGCAATGCAGTGGATGGATAGTGGAGAGTCCATTTTTAATAAAAGATTCCTCTGTCCAAAGTTACATGTTTACAAAATGCATTGCTAAAATGAAAAGTAAGCATCTCCAGAAGAAAACAGTTGTGAACTTCATCTTGATGATGAAACATTCATGTAAAATTCTTCATAGCTGCTGTGGTAACACAATTACCCTGACCTATAAAAATGTGTGTGTGTGGGTGTTCAGGGGGAAGGCATTTGTTTCTTTAAAAGTAATATGCCTCCCAGAAATTGACAATTTTGTTTGAAATGACACTGGTGAGAATATTCTAATCACTTCCTCCTATGTGGTAAACCACTATGGTGAAGTGAAAATAAGAGTTAACCTCAGAGGCATGACAGACTAACCATGTGCAGAAATGTAAATAAAATCAGAGGCCTTTTATATCACTGACAATATGGTATGCAAAGACACACGGCATAATATTTTAAGAGGATTACAGAGAAAGCTTGGGAGACTTTGAAATGGCCTAGCCAACCTTGTGGGTTTTTCAGAATAAATGAGTGCACAGTGTACACATAAGAGAGCTTTGCCAGATACTCAAAATGCAGCCACACTGGCTGGAACAGAGCAGGCAATGGACGGAACAGAGAAAAGAGAGAGCAGAGTTCTTGGAATATAATTCAATCAAATGAAAATACTTTCCAATTTCAGGATGAGAGAATTAAACTGATATTTGATTTTCCCATTTAGCCAAATGAAGTAGACACTAAAACTTTTGCTGACTTAGGAGTCACATGGGAGAGAAGCACCCAAATACCATGCATAAATGTGATTTAAACCCTGGAAAATCCCACAAGAGCAGGATTGTTTTCAGACAATGTTGCTCGAATCATGCATTAGTGTGAGATTAACCCGTGCAAAAAGAGGCAAAATTGCACCACTTTTTCACTTCGGGAAAATCCCGAAGTGAAAAAGCAGCACAATTTTGCCGCTTTTTGTATAGGTGAATTTTGCGTTGATGCTTAATTCACACGACAGGACTTGTGCACTTTGCCTCCCATGTGATAAACTCCTTAGTATGTAGAGAGATCTTATAACACCTTTGTGATCTCTCTACATACTGATTCTACAGACTAACATGGCTATATCTTTGAATTTTGCTGACTTATTAACGTACAAATAGAACTTAGTTGCTTGGCTACCAATGAATGGGGAGGGGCATTGCTCTGAATAACCAGCCAATGCTCTGGATCACCTTCTAGCATTACCTGCCTGACCTCCAATCCTCATCCTACTGTCCCACACCATCTGCTGTGCTGAAAGGAAAAAGCCAGCTTTTGTGTCAGACATGACACAACCAATGCCACCACCATTTAAGCCCACCCTCCTATACAATTTTTTACCTTCCATCACCACTCCACCACTGCTGCAAAATGTAAGACACTTGGGTATCATTAGCTCTAGCTTTGTTTGACCTCCTATCTGAGCCTGGAAGAGATCTACAAAGGAGGCTGCATTGTGTGTCTGACAACTCCAAGAGGCGGAAGACTCTACATACAAAATAAGTTCTTTGTTAGAAAGAGGGGGCTTCCACTCACACTGGGATTTTTCTTCATTTTGGATATGTGGCAGAAGTTACCATAGTATTGATTTGTTTTCTGAAACCTCAAATGTTTGCCAGTTACAGGAAAATCAACTAATGTCTATAAGAATGATAAAAATATGGTCCTTGGGCTACATATGTTTTCCCCAAGGACCCTGTGCCCTCTTAAACAGATCCACATTTGATGGGTCCAGTCTCCCCAGAACATCCCATCCTGCAGCCTTTAGGGATGTTATGAGGCATCTTGTCGCATTCAGGGCATGATATTCCTTAGGCCCATATGGGCCTTTTTTCTGAACCGGGGGACATTGTGTGCCATTTGTGGGCATTTCAAACATCCACAAATTTCCCTTGAGTGGCTAATGTTGCAAGTGCACATCCCTGAACTATACCTTATAAGAAGAACTGAAGTTTAAAGGCATTGTCACCACTTCTGAAGGGCTGAAGTCTATCAAAGCTTGACCAAATTGCTGCAAGTCATGCATAAAAAGTAGAATTTGAATCTTGAAGGGATAGATAGAAGCAAGGCTTTATATTAAAATATGTTTTAAGTATATTAAATATATGCAATGGTAGCAGTAGCAATAACAATAGAAACAGAAATAGTGACAAAGAAAGGAAAGAGGAGAGGGGAAAACAGCAAAGTCCACAGACAGTTGTGAACCTTGATAGGTATTACTACACAGTCATCTGCCTGCTAATATATAAATAACATGGAACCTCTTAAATCAAAATGCTAGATTTGAAATAGGGGGGAATGGACTAATTAAACATTGATTGCATACATAGCTTTACTGCAATCATAGAAAAGCCTCTACATTACAACTATGAAATAAACAAGTAAAAAATTAACAGGTACAATTTATACGGCTGGCATGTATGCAATAGCAAAAACATTAAGTATCTTCAGTAAGTGTCCTATTAGAACCTACTAGTGCCAATAAAATTACTAAGAATGTTTAACAAGCTGTTTCCTAGTTAGACGATATCAATTTTTGCCACCTTGAAAGAAATTTTATTGATGGAGTATGAAAGAACGCTAGGAGAAAACTGTTTCCTCCTGGAAAAATCAACTAAAATTGAGGTAATAAGTAAAGAGTGGAAGTTATTTTAATACAGGCAGTAAAGAAGCTCCTGCTTAGCTGTTTCAAGTATCCCGGATAGACAAGGGCAGATACATTGGGAGTAAGGGATTTACATGAGTGTTTCCCCTCTAAAAGCCTGATGGTAAAGCACTGCAATGAACCAAATTTAGTATTTAGGGACCTCTAGGGGATAAAGATAACAGGCCAGGACAAAATGTTTGCTATAATTCCCAGCTGTAGGTCACTTAAAATCCTTGCCCTATCTTGCTGAGGAACTACATCTTGGATTCTTTGTCTGATTACCTCTTTACCTCTCAAAAATCCCATGTGTAGTACAACTGAAAGCAAAAACCCATATCAGTTTAGTTTCTCTTCAGCAACATTTACCTAGCTGGAGGAAAAATTATCCAGCAAGATCAGAGGTTAGTTCAAATAGGCTAAATTTTATTTTGAACCAATAACTAATTATATGGAACAAGGCACATATTTCTAGAGGAGCCATCCTGAGAGATTTCATAACTCACCAAACTTCATCCCAGGAATATATAGGACAGAGTCATGGCAGTTAAAGTGGTGTCAAACTGCTTTAATTTTGCAGTGTATATATGCCTTACATATATTTCTACACTGCCTCAGCTACAGTCACTCAATTTTTAAAATCTTTTTGTCATATCTATTCAGTTTATAAGTAAAGTGGACCTTTGTTATACGCTGGGGTTTGGTTCCAAGATCCCCCGTGTATAATAAAATCCATGTATGCTCAAGTCCCATTAAATATAATGACATAGTAAAACGGTGTACCTTATAAAAAATGGAAAATCAAGGTTTGATATTTGAAATTTAAACTTTTTTTGAATTTTTTCAAACCGTGGATGCTTGAATCCATGTATAAAAAATCTGTGTATAAGAAGGGTCAACTATAGTCTAACTAAATTCATGGGAAGATAAAGCAGTCTCTTGACCAAATGGGGAAAATAGTACTAAAAGTAACAAATTCTCACTGACACCCATAAAAGAATTGTATTTTAAGAGAGATTATAGAGTCTGTTGAAGATTTCATTCATTATGGGCAGCTAAGAATGTAATCTTCTCCAAATCTGACTTTTTCTGTATCCAACGCAAGGCAAGATTCCCTGCTTTTCACTTGAACAGGAGAGACAAGGAAATGATCTATCGTAGGATGATCGATTTCTCCCAGTACCATTTACTGTTCTGCAAGCCTATCTCTACTTCCTCAAGAGTTTAAAGGCAAACAAAGATGGCACATGTAGCAGAGCTATAGATGTAAATGTACTGGAACATGTGGTGGCTTCCCAACTCCAGGGGTTTGTGGATGAAACAAATCCATTTCAATCTGGTTTCAGATCTGGCTATTAAACAGAGACAGCCTTGGTCATCTTGGTGGATGACCTATGCAGGCAACTAGACAGGGGAAGTGTGTCCTTGTTGGTTCTACTGGACCTCTCAATAGCTTTCAATACCATCGAACATGGTGTCCTTCTGGGTCACCTCTCTGGAATGGGACTTGGAGATACTATTTTACAGTGGCTTTGTTCCTTCCTGGAGGGGCAAACTCAGAAGGTGGTGCTGGGGGAACTCCTGCTTGCCCCCCTGCCCATTGGCCTGTGGGATCCCTCAGGATTCTGTGTTGTCCCCTATGCTATTCAGCATATACATGAAACCACTGAGAGAGGTCGTCTGGAGTTTTGGGGTGACCAAGAGTACTTTTGCACATTTAAGGCTTGTGTGCCAGCTGCGCCCATTCCTTGAGATGCTGGATCTGGACTCAGTGGTACGTACATGCCTTGGTTACATCCCATAATGGGCTCTACGTGGGGCTGCCTTTGAAGAGTGTTTGGAAACTTCAGCTGGTCCAAAGAGATGCAGTCAGGCTGTTAACTGAGGCAGGTTAAAGAGATCACACAATGCCCCTGTTGAAACAGTTCCATTGGCTGCCAGTTTATTTCCAGGCACAATTCAAAGTGCTGGTTGTGACCTATAAAGCCCTATATGGCTGAAGTTCATGATATTTGGCAAACCATATTTCCCAGTATGAACTGGCCCAGACCCTGAGCTCCTCTAAAGCGGCCCTTTTCTCCATTCCATCACCATCACAAACATGGTTGGTGGGGACATGAAAGAGGACCTTCTTGGTGGCTGCCCCTAGACTCTGGAACTCCCTGCCTAGGAAGATCAGAATGGCTCCCTCCTTGTTGACCTTCTACTGGCAGGTTAAAACCTTTTTATGCAGGCTGGCTTTTTAAAACAATGTTCTTAAAGGACTAGGGTGTTGTATCATTTTAAATGTTTTAAAATTTTGTCTTTTTAACTGTTATTTTATTCTTTTAATAAGTAATCTATTTTAATCTATTTTAATATTCTAACAATTTAATTCTGCTTTAATGTATCACTTTTCTGTTTTTAATTGTATTGTTTTTCAATGTTGTGAAGCCGCTCTGAGTCCCAGTTCTGGAAAAGATTAGGATACAAATATATATAATAACAACAATAACAAACCAACAACAACAACAACAACAACAACAATAATCTTTGTTCACTCTCCAAGGAATCTATGAGAAGTTTTAGTATTTTTCCTTCACTGTGAGAAAAAATTTTGACGTTTGGGAATTCTCCTCATTGGACTTTGCCAACACATGGAAAAGCTCTTTTATTTTTATTTTTTTAACGGTTGATCAAATATTACAACATACTAAAAACCCATCCTTAGTAAGAGTCTATTCATAACAAAAGAACTAAATGGGCTTATATCCAGAACACAAAATTGAAGGAAGTGTTAGAAAGGTCCCAAAGATGGGGAGGTTGGGAGAGCTTTGCTGCACAATTAAAATCCAAGCTGAATTCTTAATTTAGCATTGTGTTGGTGTCTTGGCTTCCAAGTGATCACAGCCAAAGCTTGAGCAGTATAATGTCTGTCTAGCAGGGATAGAGAACATGTTGCCTATGGGCCAGACACAGCCTTTGAAAACCTCCCAAGCTTTACTTAGAATTTGAACTCTTAAAAATTTGGGGACCAATATTCAGCTAGCTTTCATCTTATTGTAGTCCCAAATGCTTCCAAATTGCTTCCAAATATGACAGTCTATATCTGCCACCCCCCTGAACCCTCTAAGTTCTAAATCTTTTGGAAGTGAAAGAAGATATTAAAATAAGCAGCTGCATGTGAAGGAAAGGCTACCGGGGCAGGGGACCAGTTTACCTTATATCTTATATTACAGCTATTTTTTAAAATTTTACAACACTTGGAAGTCTAATCAACAAAGTGTTAACTGTCATGGATTATTTTTTTCTGAGCAACATCTGTGTGTCAATAAAGTACCTTTTGTTGCTTAAATTTGCATGACATCAATATTATAACACCTAAGAAAATGCAATGAGAAGAGCAAAACAATTAGCTTCTCAGGGCTAGAGGTGCATTATGGGGAACAATAAGAAAATAGATGAACTATTTTCAATCCAAACAGGAACTTTTAGTGCCCCTTTCAAATGAATGAGTCCATGTGGAAAATTAAGACAGTAATATTTCTTAGGAAGTGACCCCTGAGGTTGTTGCAGAACAAGAATGTATTAATTTCTCAGAGCACCAGTGGGAACAACTTTGCAATACAAACTGCCCAATTTAGGACATGGTTGAGAAGAATATGATGATGGCACATCATCTAAGGGTCCAGCATTAGTTTTGTGCCTTCTTCCAGATTCATGGGTCTTGTTATGAAATCTGCTAGTGCCTTGTGGTATGAGGAAGAAGGATGTAGCTGACACTGTGGCTCACAAGAGACATACAAGTTCACGAGCAAAGTCAGATTGGGGTAAAGATGGAAAGAATATTTGCCATTATTCATTTCCCTATTGAAAAATGCATGAAAATAGTAAAACAGGGGCAAGACTGTTGTTCCATTTTTGCCTGGTATTTATACATCCCAAAATGTTTTTGGGAAATTGTCTTGTGTCCATATACATGTGGATTTGTGGGTTGTTGTTGTTTTGCATATATACCAATAACCTGTTTCCAAAACACTTTTTTTAGTGTATAAAAATTGTGCCTGTGACACATAAATATCAGTTTTGCACAAAATCCAATACCTAAGTTTGTGGAAACAGTGCTTTATTCAAAACAAATCAAAACAAAACAAAACAAAAATCCACATGCATTTTTGTGCAAAATAAATTCCCACAATGCTTTAGGTTATGCAAATACTAGGCTAAAAATGCACAAAATTCTTCCTTTTGTGTTATTCTTCACACCCAAGCTAAATCTGTGTAGAAATACCTGTTTTCAGCAGCAGCAAGAAAATTACAAGAATTATTCATACTCACATGGAAGCATGATGTAGGTGAAGATTTAGATTTGCAGGATGGGCAGGTTCTTCACAGAGGCAGGTCAGGTTGGGTAGAAGCATTTCTCTCTTGACAGCATCACAGCTAAATTGTCAAGATCAAATGAAGATCTAAAGTCTCCTCTGATGTGAGATGTCAAGTTTCTTTAAGGGATCTAGGACAGCTTTTGAAGCAGAGGGGATCTCCTGGGGAGTCTAGGAGGAAGAATCAGGAGGAGGCTGCCAATGCTGCCGCCACTGTAGCTTCTGCCACACAGTGATCCTGTCTCTACAGGTGTGCCTATCAGTTATATCTCCCAACAGTAGATACAGAAAAGCATTGGATCATATCTCAAATTGAAATGCTGAGAACCATATCAGTGACACAGATATTGACTGGGATCCTGCATAGAGGTTATATCTTCATAAGTGGATATTAGAATTTGGCAGTTTCTTTTTGTCCATATCCAATAGAGTAGGCCTGCACAACATATGGCCCAGGAGCCACATGCAGCCTGCCATAGGATTTTTGGCAGCCCGCAAGGATGTAGGACAACTTCAAGGCTCCTCTGCTGTTCAGCCTCCTACTGAGGAGAGGGCCATGTGGAGCAGGATGGGGCAAACACTCACCCTGCAAGGCTCCTCTGCTGCTTGATTTTATCCTGAGAAGGCCAGACAGCAGAGGAAAAAGAGGAGCAAATGCCCACTCCTCAAGGTTTATCCACCACTTGGCTTTCACCTGAGAAGGCCAGGCAGCAGAGGAAGAAGATGGTCAAATGCTCACCCTTCAAGGTTTCTGTGCTGCTCAGCTTTCTCCTGAGGCCAGGCAGAGGAGGGGGAGAATGGAATTAATATTAATAATATTTAAATTAAAACCGATTTGCGGCCTGAAGAAGTTCAATCTATTTTAATTTTGGCCTCTACCTACTGCCAAGTTGTGCAGGTCTGCAATAGAGAATTGCTGTAATGTTACTATGTATCAGAGCTAATAATGTGACCATTGCACAAAGGGACTGATTCCCAACCGGACCGATGCATAGCATAACAGATGCAAATTGATCCTGATGTGCATTGGACACCATTGTGCATCAAACACCATTGTCATCGTCCTGATACACATCTTCATAATCCTCTAACAGGGTTTCTTAGCACCTAGGGATGCCATAACCCGGCGGCCCCCGTGACAATCACGCTTTTGGGGGGCCCCTCACAGTCACGGCCCGGTTTGGGGGTCCCCCACGCCTTGTTCCCGGTTCGGGGTCCGCTCCTCCGCACGCAGCTGTGCACCACTCTCCCCACCTGGCGCACTGGCATAGCCTAGAGAGCAGCTCTTTAAAACATCTGCCACTCAGAGCTATTATATACCAAGTGAGCCCATTTGGTATATATACCCTCAAGAAGCCTTACTTTCCAGGTTACAGTGAGCAAAGAAAAAAAGGCCATAAATCGTTCATGTTTCACTGGGAGTTTAATTGCCTCATCTTTTAAATGTAAACCGCGTCAGTATTCTTGTAATTCTTTATCACAGGATCGTTTTTGAGGCCCTAAACACCTTTAATTGTAATATGCAAATTTTTCCCGAAGCTGACCAATGGGAAAGAAGCAATCAGCCCTCCCCTTGGGTTGGTTTTCAATGGCTTGGTAAAGGAAGAGCTTTTGCCTTGCTTGTAAATAGGAAGGGCTTTGGGGTAGCAAAGGCTGCAGAAATAGTTTGACTCCCCCCTTAAACATCCATGGCTCAGTGCTATAGGATTCTGGGAAGTGTAGTTTCTTGTGGCACTAGAGCTCTTTTGACAAAAGGAGGCTGAATAGTCCACAGAGAAGGCGTTGCCTGGGGGCTGCGGTGGAAGAGAGGAGGCTGCTCCCGATGGTCCTGGCACTTCCCTTGGCTCCCTCCCTCCCTCCCTCTGCCTCCTCCTCCTCCTCCTCCTCTCGGAGCAGCCCCACAGCCAAGCTCATTCACACTCCCAGGCTTTTCTCCTCCTCCCCCCCCTGCACTTTGAGACCCCTTTAACTGCCAAAGCTCAATGCTCTGGAATTCTGGTGTCTGAGGCATTTGGCCTTCTCTGTCAGAGAGCTCTGGGGCCACAGTGTACTACAATTCCCAGCATTCCCCAGCACAGTTAAGTCACTCTCAAACTGGATTCTTTCCTCAGCGTGGATGCAGCTTTGGTGAGGAACTCTGGGCATTTCAGTCCAGCATTGTTTTATTTCTGCAGTGTGTTTTGGACCAGAGACAAGATGACCAGGCATCCTCCTCCTTTTCCAGGACATGTCCTCCATTTGGATCATGGCTAAGAAGCATGGATTTATAATTACATGGGTGTTTTTAGCTTTTATTTTTGGCCATGTCCTACATTTTTTTGCTTGGGTGCCCTACATTTTGGGGTGAGGGCATTGGTCACCTTGGTCAGATAGCTTTCCAGGGGTTTAACTGCCATTCTGCTGTGGTGCTGGAACAGACCACCATTCCCAGAATTCCATAGCATTCAGCTGAGGCAGTTAAAGTGGTCTCAAACCAGATGATTTCTCCAGTGTAGATGCAGCCCAAGCCTTTTGCCTCTCTTATGTCTGAGATTTCAAAGCCCAGCCTTGGCACCACAACAAACTACAAATCCCAGGATTCCATAGGATGGAGTGATGAGAGTGAAAGCAGTGTGCAGCAGCCTAAGTTTGCTTAATGCAGTTCTTAACATGGTGCACCTCTTGCCTACAGAGTCTCCCACCCTAGAGTCCTCGAGGGGCTTTGGGAGAGGCTGTCTCCCAGACCCAGCGAGGCCTTGGAGAAGGTTTAAAAATGTAGGACCTTTTTTTTTTTGGTTAATTTCCTGGCCAGGGAATTTTTTAAAAATGTCCTACATTTTAAGCCTTGTCCTACATTTTTTCCCCAGTTTTGAGGTCCCCCGGGATGGAAACCCTATTAGCACCTCTGCTACTTAGCTAAGTATATGTAAAGTTATGTTAACTTTAAAAAAAAATTCCAGCAAGGACTAGGCCTGACTTATTATATAGTTAGATGAAGTAGTTTCTTCAGACAACAGATTTTAGCCCCAAATTCTGTAGGGGCTTTATACCAGCCTAATTGTATTTTTTAAAACAACCAGCTGCACTTTCTTTGAAGTTGCACAAGCATGCCATCTCATTCATGGCTGTGCAAGTCCTGTGACACCATTGCAAACTGTTGTTTCAAGCCTTAGGAGCATTACCTAAGGTGTTTGTAATGTGTTGTCCTTGGCAATAAGTGTGGAGTTGGAGTGAGTGTTGAAATACGGGAGAGTAAATGGCTATGTTGTCTAGTGTGATTGTTGAGTGGTACAATCCAGCTATGGTTGCATAATCTTCTGATAAGTAACCAGTGAAGAGTATCTACAGTCAGCCCTCCATGTTTGTGGGTTTGACTTCTACAGATTTGATTATTCACTGATTATTTGTTGCCACCTCTGCGGCTGATCTATGCCATCTTTTCCAGGGACTGCAAGCCTTTTGAGACTGAGGAGATTATTGCATAAACTCAACTCATCCCTCCCAGGTTAGATTCAAATACAGGATGCAGTCGAGTATTATCACATGCAAAATGCCACCAATGCCACTTCTCAACTGCATTCTGCCTAAAACCTGGCTACAAGCTGCACTAAATGACCGATTTTCAAAGTCAGGAAGCTCCTGACTTTGCAAATTGGCCAACTGAGCATGGCTTGGGTGGGATGCAGTCAGGTGGTGTCACCAGCAGCATTTTGCATGTGATAATACCCAGCTGCATCCTGTAATTGAATCTAATGCGGGAGAGGAGAGTCGGGTTTATTTGGGGTGTGATAAACTCCTGAGACTGTGAAAGTGTAGGAGGTAAGGGAAGTGCAGAAGGTTTGTAATTCCCTGTTAAAAATTACATAGGGTAGTATTGGAAGTGGAAGAAAGCCCTGCCAGCTGCCCACTTCTGTCTTGTGAAGGAACCCCAGCACCTCAAAGGAATCTACAGCGGGTTGAATCTTCAGAATGTACACTTTGGGTGTGTTAAATATGTGGGGGTTTTTTTTTGGGAGGGGACACTAAAATTACTCATGATTTTTCCACTTTTGCAGGGGTCCTGTGCCCTAACCCCACAAAATTAGGAGGACTGGCTGTACTAAAATAAGATGCAACTGGGTCTGTCCTTAAAATTAGCTTGGAAGCTATAGCTAGTGCAAAATCCTACTGACAGGATTCGAGGGAGGTTCATAAGAGATGAAATCCTGATTTCTCTTCCCAAGCTGTTTTGGGTTTTGCATGTCAAAGCCAATACCTTGACATGAGCTCAGAAGCAAACTGTAAGCTTTAGGGACCACATATCACCAGTCTTGCACCAAGTGCATCAGCTTACAGTTTGCTTTTGAAATCAAATCATACAAGCCCTAAACATATTGGGGATCAAGATTTCCTCCTATATGGACACGCCTAGAATTTGAGATGATTGGCAGGAGCTGTTGCATGTGCCTGACAAATACCTCTGATAGAGCTCGCTCTGTTGAAGCACCTTGGTGGTGGAACACCCAGCAAGGAAAGGCAGACTTAGCAGTGGGCTGCTAAGGGGTTTTTCACATGGAGACTTACCATTCTTAATTTGCTAGCAAAACACTCCAGAAGCACAAAGGTGTGGTAGCTAGTCACACTTCTGAAACATCACTGAAGCACACCCACTCTTCTCCCGTTAACATTTGCAGAGCAGCCATTTCTTCAATAACGGGAATTTCTGTGATGGGGAAATGGCTGTTCTGTGAACGCTTCATCGATGGGAGAGGAGCAGGTGCGCTTCAGTGACGTTTCAGAAGCATGACTAGGTACCACACCTTCATGCTTCTGGAGCGTTTTGTCAGCAATTTAGCAATGGTAAGCCTCTGTGTGAAAATCTCCTTAGTCTGCATTTATTTCATGTGAACTTTGGTCCTTAAATTTGGGGGTGCAGCTGCCTTTCCATTTATTTTATTTTTTGTATGCTTTTTTATCTGTTTTGCATCACTTGGGGGGGGGGACTGAGGTAGAGATATGACTTTTAAAATACTTAGTAACGCATTAATTTTGTTTCTACCTTTGTGCTTCTTGTTTTATTATTTGCATGGGGAAATCAATTTAATGCAAAGCAGAAAGATGCAGCTTTGACTATTGGTTCAGGTATTTGTTTTTGTTTTGTTTTGTTTTTTAAAAACTGCAGTAGAGTCCAACTTTCTTTGAATTGCAGTGAAAATGGGACTAAGGTGAACACTGTATCTCATCATTTCAATTACTCAAACACATGAGATCATACAGAGCTATATCTAGAGTGTTCTTAGCAGATGGGGAGGCTTACATTATTCACTTGTGAATAACCAAACCTTTTGTATCAAGGAAAGTACTGTGTAGTCCTTCTTTCTAAAAGAGGCTGCCCTCTCTCTGCATGTTGCCAAATTATCTCTGTCAAAAAGAAGCCTTTTATCTATAGGGCTCCTCAAAATATTTCTGAAGTGTGTATTTGCCTTTGTAATGAAGCAGATTACAATGGGTGCGACTTATACAAAAATGTTTCCAGGTAAGTAGTGCTTGGTTTAGACGAGTCAGATGAGTGTTTGGTGTTAAGAAGATCCTAATTTGCACTGAATTTTCTTCAGGATTGCACAGAACCTCTGTGATCAATCCTACTAGTCTTAAAAAGTAGCTCTTGAGTTACCTCAAGTGCTTTTTGGAGGAGTAGGAACTCCCAAATGTATTTCAAATGCACATAGGCAAGAGCCCTCAAAAAAGTTACAACAGGATACAGTAGGATTGGGCCCAGTATATGTGAAGGAATGCATTCTGTCATGTAGGATATGATTATTTCTGTAATGTTTCTGGTAAAATAGTATCTTCTACTTATGATCTGGGCCCCATGGCAACATCTGGGATCTCCTCTTATGAAGACATTCACAAGCAGGATTCAAATGTGTTGATCATGTTGTTGTTGTTGTTGTTGTTGTTGTTGTTTTGCCTCTCACATCCTGCCACCTACAAGCATAAATCAATCTCTGGTGTTTCAAAGGCAAAGCTGTTTTAAATAACACTGAATTCAAAGGATGTGTGCTGATCCAACCAGGCAGGAAGGCATATCATGCCACTTTTTATTTATGTATGCCTTTTGTTTTCCACTGTTTTGTCAAATTCCCTGCAGCAGAGTTCAGTGATAGCTGGTAGTGTTGGAGGGAATGGATAAAGAATGTCAAGATGAGTACACCAGAAGGAAAGCTTTGGTCTTGACTACTGGCTACTCTGCTTGATCGGAAAGTTAATTCAATGATACAAGCTTTCAATCAATTGCTCCAGTGCAAGTATGAGAATATACCCTCTCTTCTACCCTACATGTGTGGCAGAACCCTTAGGCATCTGCTCAAATGTCTTTCCCTTTCTTTTGTGAAGACAATGCTTCTTACCTGCTAGAAATGGGGAATCAGGAGCACTGGGTCATGCTAATTCTTTGTGAAAGAGTTTTGTAGTTCATCCTTATCTGTGTTTGCTATTTATTCTCATGCTTTCAGCAACAACCACTCAGATTGCTACTAGACATTTGAATGGGGCTCAGCTCTTCTAAAGTCTCCTGTGATTAATTGTTCACCCTTTGTGAGTATGGGGCAGATTGCAGAAGTAAGGGATTATACAGGGCATCACTTGAAACAAGGGTAGGAGTTGTCCAAGCTTAGCAGCTGCCATTTTCTCATTACTATAGTAAGAAGCCTGAGGTTACATGAGAATGGAGCATGGATTTTTTCCCCACCTGATACTTCCAGAATCACAGTGGCTATGCTGGCTGGAGGAAATAAAGTCCAAAATTTGTTTTCTCAAGCTCTGTAGCGTTAAGGAACATGTTAAGGAATGGGAATTCTTGTCACCACTAGCTAGCATAGCTAATGGTGAAGGTGATAAGAGTTGTCAACAACATCTGGGCCACAAGTTGCCAATTTAGGGTGAGAGATGAGGAGCTGATCCAGACAATCTTCTGCATTTTCCACCTCCTTTTTTGTTTGTTTGTTTGTTTGTTTTGATGTTTGCTTTTTAAGAAGAATTTCATTTAAGGGATGCAAATCCTTATTTATTTCATTCTTTCAAGTGGGAATGAGAAACTGCAAAAATGTTCACCTCGCCAGCAGAAAGGTGAGGTATTTGCTTTCACATTACTTGTCAGATAGTGAGATACAGATTTTGTGCAAATTGTGCAAATTCCATACATTGCATAAACTGCATAACAAAATTAACTTATCTGCATAGCAAAACTACCTTGTATGGACCATTAAAGATTAGTAACATGAGATGAGTTATTTGGATCTTTTTTGATTTATCAAAAGGCCATCTTCTGTGCTTAGTGTGTGTGCATGCGTGCGTGCATACATATGCATGCACATGAACCAGTGCTTTGCTTCACAAAAGAAAAAGGCACCAGTTTTGTGCAGAAACATTTTGCTCAAATTATGCAAACCTCAAGGTCTTGTGTCATTCTTGCACTGGAAGTGAGAAACTTTGTGGCAGTTAAAGGATTCCTGACAGGCTGCCTGTGTTAAAACAGATTATTTCAATAACAAGTAATTTAACAAGATTTCGTCTTGTCCTTACTGCACAGAAATTGGCTCTGCTATGATTCTCTGGAGATAGATTTTAATCGTATTGTTAGTGCTGTGTAATTTCGATATATATCTATTTCCCTTGTCCCTAGAATAATGAAATAGTTTCAACAGTAGACTAGCCAGCAGGATAAATTCTGGTTGATGTCGGGGATGCTTTGATTGTGAGTTCCTGCATGGCAGATTGGGGTTGGACTGGGTGGTCCTTGTGGTCTCTTCCAACTTTGTGATTCTATGATTCATGCCAATATTTTATCCATCTACAATGGAATTACTGGTAAGCCTGGACACTGGCTGGCTGGCTGGCGCTCTCTCTCTCTCTCTGCATGCTACTATTTAGTGGCAGCTGCTGGCTTTCATGCCACTCCTACTTTTCCTCTAATTTAAAAGTGGCTATCCAAGGTGCTGAAACTACTTTGGGTTAGGGTTCAATGTCATTAATGTCTCCTTTAAAGTTCAGCTAACACCTAGAGGGAATTCATTGCACCACTGACAAGAGAGCTGACAGGGCTTCTGCTTTTCCATTTTCCCATGAAACTCAAAGACCCACATTGTGCCAGAGCTTAGAAAAGTTACTCCAAGAAATCTTCAGTCAGCATGGGGAAAGTCCAACAAAGTAACTTTTCCAAGCTTTGTTTCACACCAATTATAGTGTTTTCAATGGTACAATTTCACTGTTTTACTTCATCTGTTCTTTTATCATGATTCTATCATAGATAGCCTCCAGACCTCTAATGCTTGGTGCCAGATAATTGGGGTGGAGAAGCAAGACAATTTGCTATTACTATATATCACTTGTTCATTTTCCCATGTTTAAACTTGCCTCTCTCACAATGCTCAGCTTTTTTGCCTGCAGTTTGAAATCTCATAATATGCTGTAATTATGGCTCTGCCTGAGAACATAATCATCATAATCTTTCTATTTTTACCCCTTAAATTTTGAAGCACCATGAGTGTTGCCAAAACAGATTAATAAATAACATTTGGAGATTAAATGCTGAAAATGCCAACAAATTGTATAACTAAGAATTGACAGAAGTACCTACTCATCCTCTTCTTGCTCACCAGCAGAGTCTTCTCCTATGCCCTTCCCTTATGTGCACATGTGAAACAGTTATAAAATGCAAAATTCTTTTCCATAGGGATGAAAAGTAAGTTGAATCAATAAAGAGACAGAGGATTTTAAGAGGTATTTCATCAGCATATAGAGAAAAGAAAGTGTTACTGTGCTGCCCTCTAATGGCCAGCATTTCTGAATTCATTCAAGGACAGAGAGGCTTAAGGTTACTGCTAACAATGAGGTAAAGCATCATTTTCAGCGAACAACTGGTCACAGAAAATTGGAAAATCAGGATTTGACACTAAATCCCTTGTCAGCCTTGTTATAGCAAGGTTGCTTGGTCCAGAGGCATGAGTGGCTGTGTACTCTACCGCTGTAATCCAATTATGAGGTTGGGGGTGTATTTTTTGTTTATGGCATGCCCTAACTAAGTCCTAACTAACTGGAGGAACATTGATGTATTCAGAGTAAAGGACAGTAAGCCCAAGTAGGCTTCAGTGCCTTTAAACGTTAGTAATTGCAAGTGGAATTATCTCTGCCCTGCTGTAGCTTGTGCAGCTCCATTAAACATGATCACTTCATCTCTGTCAGGAACTACCTTATGTTGAATTTATTATCTTCGTCAATCCTCTTTCCAGTTTAACTGTCTGAAACTGAGACTACTCCTCCAGATTTGACCCTCTCAGTGCTACACTTCAGATAGGGGGGTCTACAGTGTTAAAGGAAAGCAACAACCAAGCAAAACCAGGAGAGTGAGACCCACATTCTTGGTGTTCCAAATCCTTCTTGGGTCTAAGTGGAGTTTTTAAAAAAGAAGAATTGTGTAGGCTTGCTGTCTTATTCCCAAACCTTAGCTTATCATAAGCCTTGAATCTGGATACTTTCTTACTTATCTTTTCATCCTTTTCTTCAATTACTGTAAACAGCATAAGAAGTTGCCTTGTGTTGAGTCAGACTATTGGTCTGTTTGGACCATTATGTACTCAGCATTGACTAGGAGCAGATTTCCAAGGTTACAAGCAGGATTCTTTCCTAACAGAACCTTGTTTTACTTGGTGCACCCCCATCCAACTATCTACCTGGCTTGCCTCTGCTTAGCTTCCAAAATTGAAAGTGAGTGGTATGTTTAGGATGAAACATGGTTAACATACAATATTACATAGTATATGAAAGGGGGAGGGGGAAGATGGAATCAAGATGTATTATGGAAGATGCAGTTTGCAATTTTCTGGTACAGATTTTAGGGCATGAGCACTGGATTACCTCAACCACACACTCCATTTGAAGGGCATGCTGCATTTCTCTGGATTGGTGCCACCCTGTGGGCCAGCTATATTTTACTATGTATACCAGTTTATATTGGCAAAGTCACCCAAAGGAATATTATGAGATCATTTTAGTCCCTGAACCTGTTGTTGGATAATTCTAGTTAAATGAGAAGCCATGCTACATATTGCAGCATTTGGGGGCAAAAAAACTGTTCTGAAAATTGATGATAGGGGTGCAGTGGGAATGGTGGAGTCCCTAAAGCACCCTGGGAGAAAATGAGCCCCCATCTCCTGACAACTGCTAATTCCTCATCTACGTGTTCCCATAATGCCATACTCACATAATAGGACAAGCCTGTATTTTCTGAGTCTGGTGGTAATCTTCCCAATCCATGGCCACATTCTTTAGGGGTTAATTTGTATAGGGAGGTGTATAGTGGTATAGAGGCTGACCAGATATCATGACCACAAAGGATGGCAAGGCACTGAAAAATATAGGTCATTCAAGAACAATGTAGGATATTACAAAATAAATGCTAAACACACTAAGATAAATATAAATTCATTTAATACAGTTTATTTACAGATCTATTACAGATACTTTATTTTTATTATGTACTCAACCATATTTTTCTGATGAATTTATCTTTATTGAAATGTCCTGTTAGCTTGCAATATACTTATAGTACTCTGAGCAATATAACTTCTTAAAATTGTACTTTCTTACCCACCCACCCCCCATTTGCAGCAAAGACAGGCTGCCAAAAAGACACATTTCTCAAAGGGGAACAGCAAGTGTGTGCTATTCAATGTTCTTCTTAGTCATGCTCAAAATGGAGGACATTTTGGAAATCCCCCTGGACAGAAGGTTGAAATAGAGAACATGTCCTAGAATAAGGGGATGTCTGGCCACCCTCCTGGTAGGACCAGTCAAAATAAACCATGCAGACCACAGCTTTTGCCCTTTCCCTCCACAGTAGCATTCATTCATCCTCCCTTTTCTTTTTACCAACACTATCTTTCTCCATATCCATTAGCAGCTATCAAGGGAGAAACAGATTGCACACATACACCCACTCATAAGAGATGACCTGGACATTCCAAGTTGCATTTATCATCTTTTTTGCCAGAGATGTTAGAGGAGGATGCTCAGGTTGAAGGATTACTGCAATCTATCAAACTAGCCCAAAAGGATTTGTTCCCTGGGGCAAAGGACAAGGTGCCCATAACATTCTATGCACAGGAGCAAAATGAACTGATGGTTGAATCTTGGAAGTGCAACAGTGCTCTGCACAGAGTTAATGCCTCTGAATGGGTAGTAGTAATAGGGTTAGATAGTTTGAGTGACCTGCAATGGTCTCCTTCTCTGTCTACTTATCCTGACCCTTCTGTAATATAAACTGATACTCCTAAGGATATTTCTACTCCTCTTCTTACCCCCACTCTTCTCCAAGACCATGCAAGAGATGTAGCTAGATTAGAATAATTCCCTCAGTAACTTTCCTATTTTAGGATGAGCCCCTATAATAAAGACTTTACTTTATTCTCTAAGCCACTGGTGTCTTTGCTCCTTAATCAGAACCTGTCACTGCTGCATTGCACTCATTCTAATAATGTCAAGTCTGATTATGGAAGAATTCTACACCTCAGGGCAACAACCAATTTTTTTTATCAGGAAAGGGGGGATAGAGTACAGGACATGCCCTAGGAGCCAGTGTCATGTAGAGTGTTCGACTAGGACCTAGGAGACAAGGATTCAAGTCCCCACTCAGCCATGGAAATCCACTGTATAACCTTGGGCAAGTCACACTTTCTCAGCCTCAAAGAGAAGCAAACCTGCTCTGAATATATCTTACCAAGAAAACCCCATGATAAATTCTCCTTGGGGTCATCATAAGTTAAAAATAACTTGAAGACACAACAACAACAACAACAACAACAACAACAACAGACCCTGTGGCACTTAGAGCTGTGTTTTCCAGTTGAGGGCACAGTAACATCAAGAAACATTAGGGTTTGTTTGTCACTAACTGGCATTTGCTTCCAAAAGTGATTGCCTTATAATGCCTAATGTTGTTTCAGTCTCTGTTTCAAGACCATAATGTTTTGTCATAAATAGGTGGTACAGTCAGCTCTCCAGATTCATGGATTCTTTATCCATAGGTTCAACCATCTAAAGCTTGAAAATATTCTGTGTGTGTGTGTGTTCCAAAAATCAAACCATTTTGCCATTTTATATAAGAGACACCATTTTACTATGCCATTGTATTCAATAGAATTTGAACATCCACAGATTTTGGTATTCACCGAGGGTCCTGGAACCAAGCCCAGTGGATATCGAGGGTACAGTGTACTTCATTGCCATGTTATTTGCATGCAGTCATGCCATTTTGCTTGGCATATTGTGTTTCTGATCTTCAGAACTTAAAACTTCATCAATACTCAGTAGAGGATTGAGGTTTAAAACCTCAGTCAATAAAAATCATATAGAAGAGAAATAAGAATTTGAAAAATAGCTTCCAACACAGCACAAGAAAAGACTTGGAAGTGTAGACTTTTAAAAGCAATTATATTTCTAGTTATATAACAATACATCTTCAGACCTCTAATTGCTTCAAATCTCTCACCTATGGAGTCATTCCATTCCATTTTTAACCCCTCTTTGAAATCATAATCTGATGTGGTAATTGAACTGTGTTGGCACTATTCTCAGTTCAAGGATATTGGAATTATATTAAAAAAAAAAACACATTAAAAACATAAAATAAGAAAAGTCCCTCCATTTTGCTCTTCTTTGCCAGAAGTTCATTGTCTGTATATGAATAACTTCAGTACATTGAACAAGGAATAACACATTATCCATGTAAAAGTCATCTCTTACTTATAACAATTTGCCCTCATATATCAAAACAGTGGAACATACGTTGTATAAAATTTTATACATTAGACTGCATTTCCAATAATAGTTAACACTGGATATTACAAGGGCTGTGAACTCTAATCAATTTAATCAGTAGGTTACTAAAATTGTGTTTCAGTTCATTAATCATAGGGGATGGATTTTAAATAATGAAGGCAAATTTTGTTTGGAGTTGAAAGTTAAGGTCACATATTCATTTTGTGTATAGCTAATTTTTGTAAACTGTGTAACTGTAACAACAGGGAATGAAAAGATCCTCTATCCTCACCCCCCACCCCCATTTCCAATGAAGGAGAGTAAGTCTGAGCTGGGCTTGACAACAGGACTGTCAGGGCAGGACCTCTCATGAAGCAGATGCCTCGGATAGCAAATGCTGGCAACAAAGGATTGAAAGCAGGGGACGCTTGATATTTCCATGTCCATGGTGTGAATCTTCTATGTCCATGGATGAATCTGTCCTGGGTATTATTCCAGACTTTAATGAAGCTATCTATGGTACCAAACCTGTTTGAAGGATTAGAAATGGGGAATAGGAACTTGTTTAGGAGAAATCTTTAGCAAATCACACAGCTTCATCCTCACCCCATAAGATAGGCTGCTGCATTTGGTGCAGTGGAGCACACTGTTTGATCATCAGTGCTGAAGACTCATCTACTAGCGCAATTAGCTTTGGTACAGTGGGGCATTGGTATCCACTGGAGCTTGGTTCCAGGACAACTTGTGGGTACCAAAATCCATTGAAGCTCAGGTCCCATTATATATAATGGCATAGTAAAATAATGTCCCTTATATAAAATGGCAAAAGCAAGATTTGCTTTTTGGAAACTTTTTTAAAAAAATATTTTCAAGCCGTGGATGGTTGAGTCCATGGATGCAGAATCTGTGGATACAGAGGGCTGATTATACATGAAATGGGAGGGGAACCACATCTTGTTATTTGATTTAGGCAACAACATGTTTTCTGTCACCCCTGCCAACAGTGCACATGTGCAGCCTATTGGAGCAGGCTGAAGACCTGAGACTACAGTGCCATATTTCTCCTTCAGGTGGGGTTACATGTATGTATTTGTGCCTCTGGCCCCTAGCTTTGTTGTTGTTGTTGTTGTTGTTGTTCTTGTTGTTGAATCAAGGTGGATGTTATATTGCCCATCAGTCAGTATCTCAATAGAGTACTTGTATTGTATGGTTTATATTCTTTCTTTAAAATGAATCAGTTCACTGTCTAAAAGCCAATTGGCTGAAGCTTCTCAAGGCTTAGCTACTGCAGTATTTGTGCTGAATAGAAGAATGAAATTAAACCATTTAGTGCAGATATTCAAATGCATTCATTCTTTCCTGTTGCCACCACTGGTGGATAGTGGCTTCTCTGTGACTTAATCCACACCAGAACTGATTTGTGGTTGTGATCATGGAAGTGGAAATTGGCCTCCACATCCACTGAGTGTGCCACGTCTATCAAAGGGGAATGGGGCAGTCAGTGTTCACATAGTGAAGCAGAGATAGCCTTTCAATGTGAGGGGCAGTAGAGAGTTTTCAGGTTAGCAGCATCCCATTTCCTGGGATTTCAGGGCCAAAACCTGAACCGGGGGTAGCTCTTTGTGATGCCACAGGCCATTTCATGGCTGTGAAAGATACACCCCTGATGCCACAGGGGTGGGTCTTTCACAGCCATGGTCATCAATGGTAGATTTAGACTCCAGTTATTGTTTTTCCAGATGAGTCCCAGATGTTCACCAGAAGATCTGGATGACAGGCAATCCACCTCTGTTTTTTTATGGGCTGGTCAGACAGCTGTGTAAATGCCCTGAGCTAAGGTTGCAGCTTTAGAAAAGACACTCCTGGCTGTGCATGAAGGGGAGGCATCAAAAAGGGGGGGCTTCCGCCCACCATTCCCCAACCCCTGATGTCTTGTGAGACAAGAAGAGACTTGGGCATACAGTACACATTATATGGGCATGTTTTTCTCAGCCTAATTCCACTGTTGCTGGGCCTTATGAAAGGCTCACTTCCAGTCCATGAGGAGCCTGCTTCTCCCAGGCCTCAAATAAAAGAAAAGGCTCACAAATTGTGCTGATGATGTTCTACTCTTTGCCTTGCTCTACGTGGACTGATATTCCAAGCATAACATACTTATAAACAACTTTGCATTGAACACATAAATCTGGAGCCAGCAGGGAAGGGGGTAGAGATGTCGCTTCACATAATTCTCTTATTTCATTGGTGATCACCTGAGATTTGTCTTCCTGCTTGGAGATCTGGAAAAGCACAGCAATGCTCTGAAACCTTAGCTGTTGCACTAAGACCTGGCAATCTGCATCAGGGAAGCAGGGATAGAATTGTTACATAATGAAATATTTAAGTTTTGCATGTAAGTTTTTGCTCACTATTTGAACAAGTGAACTCTGGTTTACTTAACAGTGGAAAAGGATGGTCAGCTTTCAAAAGATTAAATATGTGCATTATCCTGAATCCAAATGGTAGTTCCAATTAGAGTAGATCCATTAAATCAGTTTACATTAGCACTCAGTTACCAAGTTCCCATTAATTCAATGGAGACTACCCTGAGATTTATACAGTTGGCCCTTCTTATACACTGATTTTTTATACACGGATTCAAGCATCCACGGTTTGAAAATGTTCCAAAAAAGTATAAATTTACCTTGATTTTCCATTTTTTATAAGGGACACCATTGTGCTATGTCATTATATTTAATGAGACTTGAGCATACACGGATTTTGTTATACATGGGAAATCTTGGAACCAAACCCCAGCGTATAACAAGGGTCCACTGTATTTGGATTAAGGCTATTGTTCCTTTGTCTCTCTGTTTTTCAGTGTGCATTCACTGTTAGCAAAATGGGAATTCTGGAGACTAGCTTTGCTGTTGTTTGGTCATGTTTTTTATTTTTAAAGCATTATGTCTATGGTACATGGATGACTTTCAGTCCCTAAAGTAGCAGTGGGTAAGTGGAGCCATGGACAGCTCATGGTCTGAACAAAGGCATCTTCCCTTGCCTTTTGAGGTTAGGAAGTCCTGCACTTAGTCCATAAGCCACCACAACGCCCATGTCTTTCCAACTGTTGTTGGACTACAACTCTCAGCTAACATTGACAATGGTAAGGGATAATGGGAGTGTTACTCCATCAACATCGGTAGAGCAACAATTTACCCACTCTGTCCAAATATCTTTATTGAAAAAACTTTTCAGTGTACAAAATGATATGGCAATTTAAGCTATTATGTGATAATGATACCTTTAACACTTTGGTAGTGCCAGAGGTATTCATAAAGCTATGTTCCATATCGCACTTAGAACAGCAATAAATGTGCTAGCTAGAAAAACTGCAAAACTCTTAGTGATAAAATACTACAAACTGAAGTTGTTGTAGTTTTTAAACAAACAAACAAAAACCCTTCTGATCTTCTGTAATAATAGACATAACTATTCAGTTGTAGCTGCATAAACTGATAAATTGGAAAGGCCTAACCCCACCCCACCCATACTGTTTATTGTTATGCTTCAAGGTGTAATTCTATACTCATTTGTCTGGAGTGGGGGGGGGACTCATTGAATTCAAAGAGACTTATATCTGAGTAGACACATATTGGATTGTGTTAAGCAATCATTAATTTCAGCCTTCAGTCTGTGGAAATGAACTTGGATATGGTTACTGCCCAGGTTCTCATGCCTTTGTGAGCAAGCAAAAAATACAGTAAATTTTGCAGAGCTACAGAGATGAACGCAAAGGCACAAATCAAAGGCAGAGAAAAGGGACAGTGCAGCTGTTTTGACAGGACAGAGACTGAAACAAAGAGACACTTTCTGCTCCAGTGTTCCAAATAAAAACTGTGAGGGGAAAAATACTTCCTTCTTTGATCCAGGATTGTATAATACAGCAAATGTGGCCATAAATTAAACTGTACCTTGTCATGGAAGTAAAGGTAGCAGAGGAAGGGGACCCATACACACCATACAATTATAGCACCATGATTCCACTTTGTCATGGCAGCATCCTATGGAATCTTGGATGTTGTAATTTTGTGAGGCACTACTTTCTAGCAGAGAGTTCTAAGTGCTCCTCCCTCGGTTACCAGTCTCAGAATCCTGTAGGATGTTGCCATGGATATTAAAGTAGAATCAGTGCCCTAATTCTGTAGTATGAATGGGTCAAAGAGCAGCATCATACCCTCTCTGAATATCCTTTCACCACAAGCCGTCTGCAGAGTGAGCGTGCCTTCCCATATTGGCCAGAAGACAATTAACACCTTGGGTTCACAAATGAATGCAAAAGGGTTTCCTTAGCCTGGTATTTTAAAACAACCCAAAAATGTATTTTAAAAAATATTTTGGACTCATAGTGTTGCACATATTTGCTGCCACACAAATTATCTTTGGCAGCCACTATGCATTTATTTATGTCGACAGCCTCCTCGAAAGACAGCCACATGGAGGATGCACTCCATGGCAAGTTGTTCTCACTATACTTGTTATTTTCACCACAGACTGCAAACTATAAAAATGGGAGGGGGATTTTACTGGAAAAATGAAAAGCTCCAAAATTGTGCATATATACACACATGCACGCGCACACACTGCACATCCCCTGAAGCAAGACAAAAATTGCAATCAACAATTATAAATCTGACTGTGGCTGTCACAGGTATTTACCTACTGGATAAAGAAAATGACAGATATCTCCCTTAACATCACAAATGTAAATAAATACATAAATAAATAGGCTGAAATCCAGTTATTACTCCCAGTGAGAATAGCTGTATTATGAATCACTGGAGCTGACATAAGTGCTGATTTACCAAGTTCTGATTCATTCAGTGGGTCTGCTCTAGCTGGGAAGAATGATTGGAGTTAGGTAGTGGCAAATGGTGGGTTCCATATTAGGTGGTTAATCAAACTTGAGTTTGTCCAGGGTTTAAAGAAGCTATCCAAGATCATGAAGACTAGATCCAAAATATGTTCAGTGGTTGGATAGATCCTTTAAAGTAAAGTGTGTTACTTCAAGTTACCTATTGATTTATGACAACCGCATGAATTTCATAAGTTTTTCTTAGGCTAGTAATTCTCAAGTGTGGTTTGCCATTGCCTTCCTTGGAAATATAGCCTACAGCATGTGGTATTTCCTGGTGGTCTCATTGCAAAGGCTGCTGCCACAGAAATAATGCAGTTTGACACTGCTTTTACTGTCGTGGCTCGGATTTGTGGTTTGTAGTGGCACCAGAGCTCTCTGATAAGACTAACTGTCTCACAAAACTGCAAATCCACAATGTAGATGCAGCCTAAGCACTAACTGGGCCTGATCTTGCTTTGCTTCTAAGATCAGATGCTTTCATGGTATTTAAATTTATTTTAAAGTTTAAATTAAACCTTGAGGGAATTAATTGCCCTACTAGCCTGGGAGCCACCAGTCACCATTAGATTTTGGCCCAAAATGCATAAAATTGAAACACACCGAAGGAGAGCTCTATATAAATATGTGCTACATAAATAAAACCCATTGGGTGGCTTTGGGCAAGTCACATTCTCTCACCTTCAGGGGAAGGGAATGGTAAACCTCCTCTGAACAAAATCATGCCAAGAAAACCCCATGATAGGTTCACCTTAAGGTTGGAAACAACTTGAAGGCACAGAAGAACAACAACCAACCTTAAGAATACAGCTGAAGAGAGATAAAGTGATGAGGAAAGCCCACTTTCCTTCATGAGAGTACCTGATTATTCAGATACCTCCACATGTTATCTGTTCTAGTTAATTTTAATAGATCCTTAGATTGTCTGGGACATGAGAGAGATGCAACAGTCAGGTAAAATAAACTTATTTTCCTGCAAAATGACCCCCCCCCAATATATATATATATATATATATATATATATATATATATATATATATATATATCCATAAACACAATATATTTATACAGTTATTGATGCTGGTATCAAGATGGCAATAGTAGATGAAGGCATTCCCATGCTTTACAGAAATAACTCTCTGACCACATCCTGCCTCTCTTCTTACCCCAATGAGAGGGAAGATCCACTGAGCAATAATAAAGAGTAATATATTGCTGTTGTAAGAAGTACACCATCAAGGTCATCCACAGGTTATGCATCAGATTAAAAATCAAGGTTTTGTTGTCCATGTTAATAAGAAATATTGAAGGCAGTGGATGTTTTACAAGCTAAAACCAGATTATATGTTTTCTTCACCACAGAATAATTGTTAGTAGTTGATAATGTATCCTCCATTGCAATGGTGTAATTAAGATTCCATTTCCATCAGCATTTCTGTTTTAAATCCAGTCATAAAAAATTGCTCAGAGCTGCAGCTTGGCATACAAGGTCTCATCACACTAGTCATTTTTATGTGTCCTTTTTATATTTCAGAAAGTTCATTCGGCCATTTTATAGCAGGAGAAAATAAAATCAAAGTAAGACCATTCCAGATACTTCATTCTGTTACCATTTAAACAGTCTTAGGCTGTGACTTTCAAAAACAGAAAAGCATGGCAGTATGGTCATTGAGATAGTCATGTGACACTCATGTCAGTTTTGAATTAAGAGACAATGTATAATTTTCTTCTTCAAGTTCTGCCAATAGAACTTGCTCCGTACAAAAAATGTCAGGGGGAGGTATAAATGTCCATTTGTTACAAAACTGATGATGATGATGATGATGATGAGTGTGTATTCTTGGAATAGAACTATTGCCATATCTATTTTAAAGATGTTTTAAAACTTGATAGCCAAAGCTGGAAACTTATGAAATCAAGAATAATGTACAAGATCAAAACAAATGCTTGGATTTATTTATTGTATAGATCCTAAGATAATATAGGTGGGGCACACACCGCCAGAAAGAGGGACATCCCCGGCGCCTCTCTTTGCTTCGCAGGAGCATCACAGCAACCAAATTGTGCGGCGCTCCTGCACAGCAAAAAAGGAGCGCCAGGAAGTGGCTCCTTTTTGCGGTGCACTTCTGCCACCCTAAAGCGCCAGCGATGGCACAGTGATGTTGGAGCTGCGCTGCCCCATTTGGAGGCGGCACAGCTGCGACGTCATCGTTACGTGCCATGTCTAGTGGGCACGCTGCAGCTGTGGCACCCTCATCACGTGCAAGGACTGCCGGGCATGTGGGTGCTCTGCCCACCAGGCAACCCTTGCATGTGACGAGGGTGCCTCAAAGGCCCGCCTGTTCCAGGCCATAATTTAATAAGTATTCAGAGACATATCCGCTTTAGTGAGTATCAATATACAAAGGGATCTTGTAGAATCTTTGATACTTAGATTCTTAGAATCTATGAAAATTTAGACAACAAACCTCTCTCTCTCTGTTAATTCAAAAAGGTTCACTGAAGGAAAGTTTCCTGTTCCCCCCTCCTTCCTTTGAATGCCCCAAAGCTTCTCCAAAAGAACATCTTGAATAATGCAAAGCAGAGAGCAGAGAACTAATGGGAGGAAGGCATGAATTTCCTTGCTTGAATTTCCTTGAGTTAACTTATCTTAGGACCCAAACTAGTGTCCTAAACTCTGTGCTCATAACAGCCCTCTATATCCACTGATTCTTTATCCATACATTCAAGCATCCACAGCTTGAAAATATTTTAAATATATATACATTCTAAAAAGCAAACCTTGATTTTTTCATTTTATTTAAGGGACACCATTTTACTATTTAATGGGATTTGAACATCCACAGACTTTGGTATCCATGGGGGGGTCCTGGATCCAAACACAGCAGACACCAAGGGCTCACTGTAGCATCAATACTGTGTTCTACTTCTTTTCTTCCAGGCTCCATGTTGGCTCTTTTCATTGCCCAATCAAAGGTGGTCAAAATTGAATGGTTCCACACATGAGCATGTTTCTCTGGGGTTCCACACTGATTTGTACAACAGCAACGTGCTAGATGAAATTGAGAGACTGGTCAATTCAGGGATGGCCCTTATAGTTTCCTAAAGAGAAGCAGGGATCATGGCTATTTGGACTTTTGAACAGGTATTAAGTCCCTTCTGGCCGTATATCCATATATGTAGTGACATCTTTGTCTCATGCATTACTGGAATTTTCTCCACATGCATAACTAGAAGGGGTAAAGCCAGGTAACACCCTGAGATGTCTCTCAGCCTCATGGTTATAGATTCTGGCAGATGCCTGTTTAAGATGCAAGTAAGGAATGGAGAAATGTACCACTCTTGATAAACAAAAGTATCAGTTGTTATTGTTTTGTTTCTAGAACATTTCCCAGCACCACAGACCTAATTACCAAGGCATGCACAACTATGCACACATCAATTTAAAAAAGGGCTAATGTTTATTCAGCTCTTCATTGCAAATGAGCAAAATGCAAATTCATGTGGAGCTTCTGCTAAGCTCCATTCCATAGAAACCTTCATGTTAGCTGCTTCTAAGTCCAAATTTCCATTTGGACTGTCTTATTAAGAGTCTACAAACATCTGAAGGCAGCCAAGCAAGTGTTATGAGAATATGCTTAATTATGCAGCCTTAAGAATTGTGAAGGTGTTCTATTTAGGGCTTGTAAACTGCTTGACTACTGCACTGACTGCTACTTTTCCATTTGCAAAAAAAAAAAAAAAAAGCAAATAAAGCACTTGTGTTTTGAAGAAAGACTGGCTCACTGTTTTCAGTTTAGAAATTCTGGTACTGGCATTATCTTGTTACTCTTTGGACAGGTGCTTAATGAGGTCCATTAAACAATGACATTGATTTGGAGCTGATTGAAACTACATTGAAAGTCCCCATAATATACCAGAGTTATGAAAAGCCCTCTCCCCAAATCATTTGGGCATTCCAGATCCTATCTGTTCTAGTGGGCAGACTGGGAAATACTAGTTGTCTAGTGATTGACTGGGATACTCCCCAGCCATTTCACAGAATAAAAGAAATGCTTACTTTGGCTAGTATCCTGTTAGTGACATATGCAGGCATAAGTCCACTTTACACATGCTTATGTCTTTTTTTTTTTTTTTTTGTATTCTTTCTCACTCTCCAGCATAAATCCAAGACCCCCACCAACCCCCTATACACAATGCACAGTGATAGCCCACTCTCCATTGACATTAAGTTGCTGGTGATGCCTAGAGAAAATCAGAGAAGCTTCTGGCTATGGGACCACACAGAGGAACCCAGAGGATCTCAGTTAAAGATTCCCCCATGGCTATTATGCTGCTGATGGAGTGTGGAGGAGACTGGAGAAACATCCGGATATGTACCCATAACCAGATGCAGACCAATATCATCAACTGGTGAGACCTCTAGAGGAACCCAGCAGATGTCACTGGAAGATGTTCTTGGTCTACATCTGACCTTGGGGATATACACATATGGTTCTCCAATCCACCCCATACTCTCTCAGGTATGGAATGGCCACAGAATAATCACAGTGCAATTATGAGTCCTAGGGGTAGTGACAGGAAAACCATAGTGGTTTATTTATACAGTGGTACCCCGGGTTACGAATTTAATTCGTTCCGCCGCCGCGTTCGTAACCCGAAAATCTTCGTAAGCCGAAAAAGCCATAGGCGCTAATAGCGAAAGCTGCGATTTCGTGCGAAAAAGCGCCGAAAAGCACCAAAAATTTTTTCGTAACCCGAAATAACCTTCGTAACCCGGAACAGTTTTTTTCAATGGATTTTTTTCGTAACCCGGAAATTTCGTAAGGCGGCGCATTCGTATCCCGGGGTACCACTGTATCCCACTTTCCAACCAATTAGACCTAATAAAAAAAAATGAAACAATAAAAGTATAAAATACAAAATGCTAACAACCATACAAAATAAGAGTACATTTATGTTAAATGTAATTGAGCTGCAATATTGTAAGCCAGTAATTCTCAAAGTGGGCAGTATGCCTCCCAGTAGCAGTGGAAAGATGCAGAGGGACAGTGAAGGGGAAAGGGGGCAACAGGGGGGCTTCAGTCAAAGTTTTGGTGCATAAGAAAGAGAAAGGGAACCTGCAGCCTTTAGGACTATGCTGGGGATGAGGGTTCCATGAAACTTCTTTTCAGGGTCTCTTAAAACCACCATGAAGCTTTGCTGATCATTCCCTTCACTATGTCTTTCACTAGTAGTGGCAGGAAAATCTTGTAAGGCTTGGGGGCAGGCCATTATTTCTGTGGCTTGGAGTGGAGCTATTTTGGGATAGACTGACTGACTGAAGCAAGGAGTTAGAGCATGTGGTGAGGGGGGGAAGCAGAGGCAAAGGGGACCCTGCTTAAGCTTTTTGAGTTTTGCTGGGACTTTCCTGGCAAGTCAGAGCAGTGCGGCTGCTCCTGCTTTCTTTGATTGGACAGGTTAAAGAAGAGTTTAACAGAAGAAACAATGTTTGTGTGGGGGGGGGTCACTAGAAGCTGGGGAAGACATCTCTCTGGGGAAGGAGTTGATTCTTGGAAAGAGTCCTTCTCCTTGGAGTTGGTCCAGTGGTTAAAACTCTCCCTTTTCTGTCCACGCCAGTCTTGTCCACAGCATGTGGACCTTGTAAACCACCTATACACACATCTGCTGCACCCCTCTCTGTCCCAGTGAAGAAGAAGTGAGAGTTCTTCCTCACCGGTGAGAAGCTCCTCCCTTTGCTCATCTTGGGAGCAGTAACCAAGCTGCTGGCAAAGCTGACCAGAAGCTTCTTGCACTCACTGGCCTTTGCTACAAGGCCAGCACAGATGAGAGGCTTCTGGGTCACTGCTCAGCCACCTGTTTGGTTGCTATTCCCAGGATGATGGCATACAAAGGGAGCAGTGACCAAGCAGCAAGTCAAGCAGCAACCAAGAAGACTCTCACCTGTGCTGGCCTTTTCCACAGGGATGGCATTGGTGAGAGGCCTCTCGGTCACTACTCAGCCAGCTGCTCAGTTGTTGTTCCCAAGGTGACTGGGTGCAAAGGGAGCAGTGGCCAAGATTGGTTGTAGAACAGTAGACTTAATATCAAGAAATAGGTATTAGGGGTGCTAGTGTGCATGGGCGCAGGAGGAAGATAAAGCCTGTGGAAGAAGAGAATTGATTCATCGCTTCACTATGGGTTCAGATTCTTGTTCTTTATAATTTTTTCTATCTTGAATATGAGAAACGTATGAATTTTGATAAAATCCTTAAAAATGGAGACAAAATTCTCCCCTGATACACTTGCCAGACTCATCACAGCTAGCTCTGCACAGCATGGCAAAGACCATGAGGTACCTGTCTGCCCTACATGCATTTGTGATGAAAAGTGTCTCTGAAAAAAATTGGGGTTGGCATCGCTAATTAGGTACTATTACCACTGAATACTTAAATGGATACCTTTAAGAATGAAGCATACACGACTCTGGGCTATGAGTGAGAAATTCTTTGGTGCCTTCCATGTTATTATTTTTTAAAAAACCCTCAAGTTCTTTCCATTCCAAATGTGAAGCTGGTCACAAATCTGGGTTAATATCTTATTAAAAAATAAACTGAGGCCCGAGACACACTAGCCAAAAGTGGTGTGCCAGTGCCGAAACTAGGGTTTCAGAGCATGCAGCAGCCGCATGCTCCAGAACCCTAGTCCGTACTGGCGGTAGCATCATGGCGGCATCCTGTCCACATGGACACTGCCATGACGATGATGACAGCATGCAGCATCTGCACATCACTGCACATTGCATATTTCATGAGTGTGCCAATGGTACACTTGTGATGTAAGCAACGTGACACAAAAAGAACCCAGAAGAACCGGGTTCTTTTTACTGTGGTGGGACACCATGTGGTTTGGCGGCTGTGGCAACCTTCTGCAGTTAAAACGGCAACTCCAGCCCGTCGTTTCGGGGCATTCTCTACTGATACTGAGATAAAATCCTCATCCATCCCTATCCTAAATTAGTTTCTGGGTCAGTAAGAACCAAAAAAATTGATGAAATTATAATAATCTTTGAGATTTTATATGACTTTTGAGAGATAATTGGTTCGGAGTGGACCCCAAGATTATCATGTTTCCAAACTATAATATTATCAGTTCATAATCTAACCTCACAATCATAAATAAAGAGAAATAGGAACTTTACAGACTGCCCCAAAAGGGCTGTCTGCCGGCACCATCATTTGCTGCGCAGAGGAGCCCCAGCGGCCAAACCGCGCAACTCCTCCACACAATAAAAAGAAGCTGCAAAACGCAGCCTCTTCTTGTGGCGCCCTTATGATGCCGCAAGGCGCATAAAGGCACCGAGACATGCGGACGCTAAGCGTCCACTATGTCAAAATGGTGGCGCCCATGTAGAACAGGCACCGCCATTTTGTACGCACTCGGCACGTATTAGTGTTAGGGGCGTCCGGAAAGGATGCCCCTTTCTAACCCTAGTACGTGCCGCGCACGTACTTTCCTCCCATGCGGAACAGGCCACAGATAACCAAATTAAACAAGTTGCCCACAAACATGATGGGATTGCAACATTTATTTATCTACAGTTGGTTCAACAATATCCATGTGTGAAAACCTTTAGATTCAGTATCTGATGGCACCCTCTTGAGAAGTAATGATTTCGAGTTAGTGTTTCCTGTAACAGTCAGCCTCTCACATTGGTTTCAAGGAATTTAGGCCCATTCTTCCTCATAGAGATGCTTCAGCTGAATGACATCTGAAGGCTTCCTTGTCACAGGTCCTCTCATAGTGTTTCAATGAGACTTCAATTAGGACATTCTAAGCTACAGAATTTTTTTCTTTCATAGTCATTCTTGGATAGAACTGCTTGTACATTTGAGAATCACTTTTGTGTTGAATGACCACTTTCCATTCAGCCTAATTTCTTGGATGAATGGCTTGATACATACAACAGCTATGTCTTTCCACTTTTGGTGTTTGACATACTTTGCCTACCTCTGCCATAAATACTTATCCTCATGTTTTTCAGTGGTTCAAATGACCACTTATGTTTATAGGTTATTAGCTATAAAGCCCTACATGGCCTGGGTCTAGCTTACCTGAGGGAACGCCTCCTCCCATATAATCCTTCCCGCACTGTCAGGTCCTCTGGGAAGAACCTACTGCAGTTAGAAAGAACTAGACTGGTAACTACTTCCCTGAGGACATTTTCTGTTGCCGCTCCAAAAATCTGGAATGATCTGCCGGACGAGATCCGCCAACTAATATCTTTGGTGGCCTTTAAGAAGGCAATTAAAACGGATCTCTTCTGGCGGGCCTTCCCAAATTGATCCCCTAATCTCACTCTCCACTTGCTTAAATTGTTCTCTTCGGACTGATTCATTCTTGATTGATTTTATTGCCCATTGTTTGGGAACTGCTTTTAATGTTAATTTTAGGGTGGGGGAGGGAGTGGGAATCTGGAGACTAGTGCACTCTTATCTACCGTTTCTGTGCCTTTGATTTTAGTGTTTTCTCTTTTATATGCTGTTACCCGCCTTGATCCAACACAGGGAGAGGCGGGTCATAAATAATAATAATAATAATTATTATTATTATTATTATTATTTTAAAAATCATTAATTTTTTGGCAAATTGAATAAATAGCAACCAATAACATTTTTGAGACCTGTACTTAACCCTATTTTTCCCAGTCCTGTTATTTTTAGAGTGTGATACAGCATTGTGTTACGGCAGAACTTATTCTTTAGACAACTTCAGATGGACAGAAAGATTCGTTTTAGAAACCAATAACGTCCTGCTGGCTACACTTCCAAGAACACCCTTCTTTTCCTCCTCTTTGAGTTGTGAACATCCACATTAGCCAAGGCAAGAATGTGCTGTAATATCTTTGGATATTATTCTGTGATACTCTGTACCTTTTTGGATTTGATAGAAATAGCTGTGTGCAACAGTTAGCAGTTCTGATTAAGGAGCATGACACCAGTGGCTATAGAAAACAGGCTACAGAGTGGCCTGAGGTTATCAGGACACATACAGAAACCAAGATGGTTCATATAATAAAACTTAGTAGGTTCAGGCCACTGGGCTCTCAGGCATGGATTCAGTCAATCAATTGATCAATCAATATTAGATATTTCAGCCATATTACCATGACAAAAAAGAGCCAAGATGCAGCAACAGAAAAGCAGCATTCACCTCGCCTCTCTGCATGCTGTTGTAGCACTTCCATTCTCCTACCAGTGGGAGACAATCATAAAAATGTGCTTTTTGCCAAACAGATTTTTCCAGTGTGACAAAAGATACACTTTCATGACTGTCTCCCTCAGGAAGAGATCAGAAGTACTTCAACATCATGTGGAGAGACAAAGGAGATTATCGCATTAGCTTCACTGCTGGGATAGACCCAGGATTTAACTTTCTTAAGCTGGATCATACTGCATTCACCCATCGCCAGGCAGCATGCAGCCCATATGCAACCTGGGCTTCTCTCACAGCTTTTCAAGAATGGGATTTTCCTATTCTTGGAAAGATATATGACAAGCCCGGAGAAGCTCAGGTTGCATATGAGCTTCATACTGCCCAGCAATGGCTGAATGTGGTAAGGTCTGCCTTAAGAAAGTTACATCCCAGGTTTATCTTGGTAGGGAAGCTAATACAATAATCGCCATAGAAAAAGCCATTTCTCTTTCTGTGTGTGTGTTGACTTTCTTTTGTCATGTGATAAGGCTATTATATTAGGACTAGTTTTGATTCACAGGATCTATTATGATAAAATTATGGAATTTCTGTAATGATCATTAAAGTTCAAAGTTTTCCCCCCTCACCACAAGAAGGATTGCTGTTATTATGTGCCTTCAAGCTGAATCCAACTTAAGATGAGCTTTTCTTGGCACGATGTATGACTTTTTTTGGCAAGATTTATTCAGTGGTGGTTTGCCATTGCCTTCCTTTAAGGTTAAGAGAGTGTGACTTCACCAAGGTCACACAGTGAGTTTTCCTGGCTGACTGGGGATTGAAACTGTGCTTTCCTGGAGTTCTAATAATAATAATAATAATAATTTGTTTTATTTATATACCGCTATTCCAAAGATCATAGCGGTGAACAGCAAGTAAGCTAATTAGCAAGTAAGCTAATTTGCCCCCAACAGTCTGGGTACTCATTTTAGCGACCTCGGAAGGATGCAAGCCTGAGTCGAGCTTGGGCCCTTTTGCTGGTCTTGAACTCGCAACCTTGTGGTTTTGAGTGAATGGCTGCAGTACAGGCATTTAACCACTGCACCACCAGGGCTCCATGTCTTGTGCAAGGACCCTTTCAAATATAGTACTTTGATGCTACTTTAACTGCTATAGCTGCATCCTATTAATTTTTGGTGAGTAGTTTGATGAGGTTCTAGTCTAACACTCAAACCACTAGACTGGTTCAGCCCAGAGAGAAAGATTTAATTGGTTATACTGTATCCTGAAAATGAATCTGTTTCCTTTTTGCCATCATTAAAACTGCAGACATTTGAAATCTGGTGGATTTTAATCAGTGGTCTGCAGGGGAAAGCTTAACTATGCAAGGTTTTAACCTGTCCTCAGAACTAGCAGTCTTCCCTAGGTTCAGCTTTAAATATTTCCTTCTTGGCTGCACAATCAGCCTAACAAACCCCTCTTTCATTAGAGGAACACAGCAGATTGGCCATGTTCAAACTTTTTTCGTTCACCAGAATAATGAGCTTGTGTACCATAGCCAGTTTAACACCTTTATAATAGGTTATTATAGTAATAACATCATAGTCATAAATCCTTAGTTTACATGAAGCAAAGTCAGAAAAACATCAAGTCAGAAAACTGTTGATATTTATGGATCATGTTTTGAAGGGTAACACACAATGATACAAAAACAGGAAGAGTGGGTTTTAAGAAGCCTTTACTTTTACACCATACTTTCATCAAGAGAGCAACCAGAAGATTAATGGATGGCAGCCAGGAATATTAGTTAATTAAGACAAGAAAAAAAACAAACTTGGATTCTGCTAAGTGTTTAGATTTAGAATCATTTGAAGATACAATATGAAGATTTGAACAGGAAGTATGCTGGAATTCATTTTGGTAAGATGTGAAGCCATTCCTGTTTTTTTAATACAAGCTACATTTCCTGTCCAAATTACATTAGCCAGGGATGTCTGCAAGCACCAATCCATCTACTGGAATCTAGAGTTTTAAGCTCCTTCAGACAGAAATATCTCCTTTTTATTTGTATGGTACAGTAAAACAAGGGAGGGGAAGAAGGAGACAGCGGGGAAGGAAGAATGAATGGACAGATAGATAGGTGAAAGGGAGAGAAATTGAGAGAGAATGGTAAAAAAAAAAAAAAACCTTCAATGCTCTCCGTGGACTAAATGCTGAAAAATTCTTTTGTTTGGTTTCCTCTGGATCATAAAATCCAAGAGACACTGACCAGTTGTCAATTTATGTACATGCAGCTGTAAGCAAGCCAGGACACCTGTGAGACACTGAAGATTATCGCACTGCGTTCTGAGAACGTTCTCATCACGTGATGAGAACGGA
>NW_024802939.1:304512-337705 GCF_019175285.1 Sceloporus undulatus | reverse complement strand
CCCGGAAATTTCGTAAGCCGATCATTTCGTATCCCGGGGTACCAGTGTAATATCCGTTCCAGGAACGTTTTCATCACGTGATGATATGGAACGTTCTCAGAACGCAGTGCGATAATCTTGTCTGGATCCATTGCTCCACCTGAGATGCCCACAAAGAAATACCAGCCCCACTATTAAGCAAAGTGAGGCAAATGCCACGGACAGCATGCTGGGAAACAACAGACTGCCATCTATTTCTCTTGTAACCCCTGGCATTTCCCCTCCGCTGATAGAGAGCACTATGGCTGCTGCCACAGTTCAGAAATAAAGAAATTTCAGACCACTTTAGTTGCCATGACTCAGTGCTGTGGAATTCTGGGATCTGTAGTTTTGTGAGATATTTAGCCTTCCCTGTCAAAGAGCTCTGGTATCCCACCAAACTACAAATCCCGGGATTTCATAGCATTGGGCTATAGAAGTTAAAGTGGTATCAAATTGCTTTATTTCTGCAGTGCGACATCAGCCTAAGTGTGCCATTCGGCCCATCCTGCACCTCTTATTTTGCTGTCCTCACCTTTGACAGGTCATTCAACCTGCTTCTATATGTGCAGTTTGAGCAGAGACACTAACAGAATGTCTTGGACTGGCCCTGACAAAGGGTAGAAGTCTGGCACTCACAAGCTGCTTTCAGTCTTCAGTCTCCTCACAGCTTTCCACCTTCATTGTAGTTTCTGGCCATAAGACCATGAAAGAGCAAAAAAGATTCACCAGATAAGCAACAGTTCCAAGGGAGTAGCAACCAAGGGAGCCATAAACTGGATCCACACTGCAGAAACAATTTGATTTGACACTACTAACAGCCACGGCTCCACGCTATCAAATTCTGGGAATGGTCGTTTGTTGTGGCATCAGAGCCCTGATAAATTGCAAGGTGAATATAAATGCTATATATACATACACACAGTCTTCACAAATCCATGTAGTCAAAGGTGAGCCAGATTAACAGCTTTCCTTATAACTATGACCAACAGCAGTTTTGTAAGGCAGAACTGCCACTGCCCTGATGTCTAACTGTCTGAGGACTTTATCACATGAGGAAAATACAGGTTTAAATACTTATTTTCCCAGGAAAGTAGTGCGATCAGGGTGAAGATTTTCACACAACATTGCAATTAAAGAGGACTTATCCTGGGAATAACCAGGGAATAACCAGCAACTAATCATTCACAGGGAAATCCCATGAGTAATTTGTTGCTAGTTATTCCCTGATTATTCCTGGAATAAGTCCTCTCTAATCATGATTTGTGTGACAATCTTCACCACGATCACGTGACTTTCCCAGGAAAATTACTGTTTAACCCCCCCGATTTTCCCCATGTGTGATAAACTCCTGAGTCAGGGGATAGCTGGATTTAAGATAATCTTGGGGCTTGTTTGTACCAAAGGAAGAAACCCTTAAAGCTTAGTTATGCACTGGGTTCTGCATTGGGAAAAACAATATTCAGTAAAAATAATTGAGCAGCCTACCACTAGATTTAAAACTAATCTTTTGTCAATAATGTGCACACATGCATACACATACACATTAAATTATAAGGAGACATTATTGATTTACAAGAACAGAAGACTGTAAAAACAAACCAATATGAAAATTCCAAGAACCATTCAAGCAAGAGAGATAAACTAAATGTTGTCACTCTCATATATACTGGAAAAACAGACATTGAACCCTTCGAGATAATATGGCTCAAGATCATATTATCAACACAGACAAAATGGAAGATCCAAGAGGACACAGAAGATTTATTCATTTTAGGCACTATACTACTCTCTCTTGGGTAGGGTGGTGATTGTTCTTGTGTACCTTCAAGTCGTTTCCAACTTATGGCAACCCCAAGGCAAACCTATCACAGGGTTTTCTAGGCATGTTTCTTCAGAGGGGGGTTGCAATTGCCATCCTCTGAGACAGAGAGAGTATGACTTGCCCAAAGTAACCCAATGGGTTTCATGGCTCAGTGAGGATTGAAATCCTGGTCTCCAAAGTCATAGTCCAGCACTCAAACCACTAAACATTTCTGGCTCTCATGTAGATTTACCTCCCCATATTTTGCATTTCAAGTATCTTCTAAGTGATAAAAGAGGCTTTGATAAGAGTGGCTTGGACTGAAGGAAGGCTGCAATCATATGCATTTTTCCTCTTAAGAAAGCCCTAAACAACCCATTGAGACTGCTCCACAGTAAACATATTTAGGGACTGTGCTGTTAGTTGCTGTCTTCTTCCTGGAAGGATAACCTCCCTCCAATCTAGCTTTTCTTTTGATTTTGACCTTCTGTATGTTTTCCTTCTTTTCAAAGCATTAAATTCAAAGCAAAATTTCCTTTCAAAGCCTGAAGCAGAAAACAAGCATCATTGGCCACTGTGCTTCTTTTTAATTCTATTTATAAAATATCAGACACGGCTGGAAGTTACTTATATGAATGGCAGTCTGCCCATTCTATACCGAAAAAGGACATATTTTAGGACAATAAGAGATCCATAATTTAGTCTGCATTTTCCTAACATTAAGCTAGATTTAGTCAAAAATTAAGCTATATGGAATCATGTGAAGAAAAAAAATCACATATTTTGCATGTTTTAATCACTTAAATATGTAAAATTATTCTGAGGGATCTATATTATAATAATAATTATTATATTTATGTATATCCTGTCCCTTTCACAGTTCATTTAGGACTAAAGGTGCTTAAAAATATTAGATACAGCTAAAATTCACACCATACAAAAGTTTAAAATTTAGGCATTTTTTTGCCACAAGTGTGGCAAAATTGCCTCCACAGCACTGGGATAGTGGTGCATTCTTAGCTTTGCTTTGTTTTTTAAAAGCTCTCTCTCTCTCTCTCTCTCTCTCACACACACACACACACACACACACAAAATGAACAGTTTGCGGGCTAGAGGAAGCTTGAAGCCTTAAAAATAGTTTGTGGGCACTGCACTTTTCTGACCCCTGCTGTAGTAGAAAATGTTGCCTGCATAAGGTTGATTGAAATAAGAAACCAGTTGTGTGATCTAAACTGGCCACTAACTGAAGCAGCATTAGCAACTAACCAGAAAACACCAGGCAGAACTGATTTGTGGTTTTCAATGCAGCACAATCCAGTTGTTCTCTTTTTTAAGACATATAAGCAGGGTCCAGTACAAATGGGAGGAATCGGAAACTAAAGCTGTCTAAAATACCGTACTCTCCAATTGTCCGAATTTGGCAGGGACAATCCTGATTAATCCCCCCATCCCATTTTTTTCAGATGCTTTTAAAATGTGACAGCTTCTGTCTTCCCTTCCCACTTTCTGTCTGTCCTTTCTTTACTTCAATTTCTGTAAATTGAGTTCAAAGTACCAAAGTAGCTTGCACTCAGTTAACTTAGCAGGGAGGACCCTTGCCTTTCCCAGTAAGCTCAGGCAAAAGCAAATTGCTGCAGCCTCTCCTAGCTTGGGTGTTCTTCTTCATCAATAACTTCTTCATTTAATAGCTTTTCCCACCTTGCCCACATTCCAATGTGGCTTGGGGACAATCTTCATAAGTAACATGCTGTGAACTTTCTTATGGGGTCATTTACTTGAGTTGTGTGGGGTTTTTTTTGTTTTGTTTTTTTGTTTTAAATTACATATTGCTCTGTGTTCCAGGACATTTTAAAAAATGAATGTAGTGATGACAGCCATGTGGACTTCTGTTTCCTATATTCAAAAGAAGGAGGCTCTTCTAAATCCAGTGGGGCTCACTCAGAGGTTAATGTGACAGGGCTCCAGCCTCTGGGTTGCACAGAGTCATATACCATGGGAGTATGCCGAAAGGAAAACCTACTACATTAGTAGAAACACATCTTCAATTAGGGAAAAATAAAAGTACTTCCACATCTTAATGAAATGTCATGAATGTGTCTTAGCTGAAAATCTAAGTGACTTACAACATCTTGATCATTGGACAGATGGATAATTTAACACTCGATTACTGGAATAAATTATCTTTCAGATAATGCTAGCAGATGGAACTAGAACTAAAAAGATATTTGAGGCGGGCCAGGCCCTACAAAATTTACTTGTAGTAAGAAGATGAGAGTAAAATGCTTGGCACAAGATCAAGCAAATACCTTCTTCTTCCTTGCACACTAGCATTACCTATAGTGGGTTTAATTACAGCACCTGTTAGCTGCCTTGTGCCAACATTTGGCTGTAGCCAGCAAAGCAGAGCTGCTGGAGTCTTCAGGACTAGGCGGCCAGGCTTGCTAGGGAGTTCCAGGACTCAATGGCATAAACTGGTACAGAAGGGGAACCTATTGCAGTTGAAGCCCATGAGCTCAAACTGAATATGGTCAGAGTAAAGTATGCTGAGCCCCCAAGATGCTATATCAGAATTTTAGAGTGCTGACCAATTGTATTGCCAAGATATACACAGACACAGAGAGACAAAGGCTGTATCTGCACGGCAGAAATAATGTAGTTTGACACTGTTTTAACTGCTATGGCTCGGTGCTATGGACTCCTGAGATTTGAAGCTTGTTGTTGCACCAGAGTTCTCTAAATAGAAAGGCTAAATATCTCATAAAACTCAAAGGCTCACCCTTTGATCTTTTCTAAATTGGTCTAGCTCATCACTGGGTACATTAGGGCTAGGCAATTTGTGTTAGCTGCCACTCCTGGTATCCCTCACTATCAATCAGAGGCTGTTGAGGTTTGCAGTTCAAACACATCTGCAGGGCCCACAGGTTGCTTACCCTGATCCTCAGGGATTACAGTCTTTCCCAGCATTGTCCAGATATGCCAGTGCATAGGAGATTTTGTAAACGTTGTGTGACATGGATTCCAGAACGGACCTATATTCCCTTCTAAAATGCATGGATCCAATTTATAGGCCTCCCATGGAAGTACCTTGCAGAAGCAAAGAGGTATGATTCAGGCAGTTTGTGGTAAGGTTGCATTTACACAGAGAGCTCATTTGTGTGAATCGGGGTCTTCATGTAGGACCTACAAAAAGAGAAGCAGTGATTTTTCCCCATCAAGCAAATCCATAATGGTCATATTCAGATCACTGGCAAGTGCTAACTGCCTTCTGACATTTGAAACAGAACTCCGAGAGTGTTGTTCAAAGGAGTCTTACCCACTCACTCTGTCAATGTTTACCCATGGCATCTAAAAGTGGAAGACATTACAGTATACATGTTAAAACTCTAACCAGTCTTTTCTTTTCAGCTGCAAATACTTTATTTTTTTCTTTTAATTTGGCCTTGTTCCCACTTACCGGAAAATCCATTTCCTGAACCAATTCTTGAAACTGGTTCTGAAAAAAAGTGGTTCCCACTATGTTTGCTCCAGTTCCAGGAATCAGTTCAGTGGCGGGCAGGCAGCTTGATGGCCCGTCCCGTCTCTGGCCTCTCCTGGCTCCCAAATCCCTGGCCCAGCCTCCTTACTGATTTCTTTGGCCACTGACTGGGTTCCGTGGGCTTTTTTAAAAAAAATTACTGTAGCCGGGGAGGCTGGAAGGAAGGAGGTCACAGAGAAGCCGGGGGAAAGCCAGGAAGGAAGTTGCAAGGCTTTCGGCATCTCTGCAACCTCCTTCCAGCCTCCCCAGGCACAGGAATTTTTTTAAAAAGCCCAGGGAACCTGGTCAGCAGTCAAAGAAGCTGGTAAGGAGGCTGGGCCAGGGATTTTGGGGTCAGGAGAGGGCCAGGCTGCCAGTGGAAACCAGAGCAGAAACCAGAGCAGATTCAAATCCGCCTGGTTACCACTTGAGCTGAATTGATTTATTTCTAAATAAATCAATTCAGCCCCCAAAACATCCCATTTTCCCAGTGTCTTTTTGATGTGGGTTAAATGGGCAAAAATGGGCAAAAAGCATGCTCCCCCTTTCTGAATCAATTTCTGAAATCGGATTCAGTGGGAACCATGCCTGTTTAACCCGGATCACGATCTGTATTTAAATGTAGTGGGAACAAGGCCTTTGTGTTGATGTCATTGACAATGCCTCTGGGACTCCAGCAGCTTTTTAGAAAGCATGGAATGCAAGGCATTTGAGTTCATATCCCCAACAAATGGAGGCAGAGGTTAATAGTTCCCACCCACCCTCTTTCAGCCTATATTGCATATCTAAGAAGACCAAGTCAAGGGTGCTATCATTATGATACGATTTCTGTGGCCAATTTCCAAATTGACTGAAGAGTATAGAGTGGTCTTTTCTGTTTGAAGCCTTTGCAGTTAGAAGAAGAGGGAGTGGGGTAGAGGGAAGAGATGTAGAAACTTGTGGAATACCAGCAGTGGCTTTATGAATGATGCATGAAATGAAATCTGTCCCTGCCTTGTGCACAGAGGGAATATCAGACAGCGCTGTGAGATCACTGCTGTGCAGGCATGTTTGATGTTATATTCTGTTCAGAAAGTCTCAGGGAAACCTACACCAAGTCTCAAAAATAAATGCATTTAAAAAATACTGGGGGATTTTTTTAAAGTATTTAAACCGATCTAACATAGATTATAAGTTCCACATAATGGATCATACCTTTATTGGGCCAACCAAAAGATGCCCAAAAATGTGCAAGCCTCTCCAGTCACCAGCACGCTTTAACATGTTATAAGAAAACAGGTTGAAGGAAAAGAGTGGCTGACCAGATTTTGAAGTTGTGTTGTCTATATCATTTTCTGAGATAGAATCAGGAAGAAGGGCTCTGCAGACATGAAAATGAGGCTCCAGCAAGTGATGAGATGCTTTCATTTTTTACGTAGAACAGCTCCAGAGGGGACTGATGGTAAGAAAGGCAATTTGATACCACTTTTTTTGAAACTATAAAATCCAGGCAAAATATAAGTTTCCTGGTGTTTTCTCCATTATCTCTTCTTTCATTCTGCTGCCGACCACATAAAACAACCATTACTATGAATGGTTTCTCAGACACAAACCTAATACTTACTGTTGTTTATGTTGTTCCCAAAACACTTCAGAACTGAGTCGAATTGTTTGTGATAAAATGGCATTGAGCTTTTCAGTGCTTATGGAAAATTCATTTTAGTGATGAATGGTGGCAACAGGGTCATAGCCAGGGTTGGGCCTGAACTGTTGCCAATAATGTGCGGGGTCCCTAAAATTTTACTGTCCTAAACAGTTTTGTACTCTTTACATAAAACCTGTCATGCCATCTCCCCTCTTGCAGACCTCTGTAAAAATCTTGCTGTCAATAACTAGACTGTTGCTTGCTGTGTGTATACATCCTATGACATTTTACAGATGGAATCACAGAATCATAGAGTTGGAAGAGATCACAAGGACCATCCAGTCCAACCCCTGCCATACAAAAAACTGGGACACATGTGGCTCTGCAACATCAGAGCATGATCAGGATGAAAAAAGGATGAAATAAGGAAGAATACAAAACTAGGAGAGGCTGTGGCAGTTTGCTATTGCATGAGCCTGTTGGAAAGGGCAAGGTTCTATCCCTTATCTCTTGTCCCCATTACAGACTTGGGATTATTGTTGATCATAAATTGATGCTGCAGCAAAGAAAGCAAATGTTATTGGACTTGAACCAAAATGTCAGAATTTTTTGGTTTGCTGCAGATTTTTATTGCATATATTTACAATCTGTGAAGCATATAAAGAATGGGTAGCTTCAATGGTTTAGATGATATGGTGAAGGGAATCGTTATACAATTTTCAGATGATATAAAACTGGTAAGGGTGGCTAACACATTGGAAGATAGGAACAGAATTAAAAAGGACCTAGTTACACTAGAAAACTGGGCTGAAATTAATGAAATGAAATTCAGTAGAGACAAAGGCCAAACTCTAAATTTAGGCCACAAAAATGAAATGAAATGGGAAAATATATGGCTCATCCATATGAAAAGGACCTTGGAAGTATTGTTGATCATAAGTGAAACATGAGCTAGCAATGTGATGCTGGAGAAAAGAAAATGAATGCTGTTTTAGTCTGAATTAATAGAAATATACTTTCCAAGTCAAGGAAAGTAATAGTCCCACCAGATTCTGGGCTGTTCAGGCCTCATCTGGAATACTGTGTTCTGTTCTGCACACCTCATTTTAAGAAGGATATAGACAAGTTTGAGAGGTTGAAGAAGCTGAGCATATTCAGTTTGGTACAGAGAAGCCTGAGGGGTGACATGATTGCCTTCTAAATACTTCAATGACTGTCATAGAGAGGAGGTGGGCAGGATTGTTTTGTACTGCCCCAAAAGGGACCGTGTCGCAGGGACGTAGCCAGGATTTTAGGAAAGGGGGGGCTCCAGACTAAGTGCCACCATTATAATGGGGCGCGGCGGCGCAGCAGCACATGTCATTGGTTTTTCTAATGGAAGGGGGGTCCGGACCCCACAGACCCCCCCTTGGCTATGTCCCTGTGTGTCTAATTGTTTAAAGTTACAGACGAGTATATTTTGATTTAATATTAGAAGGAACGTCTTAACAGTAAGAGCAGTTTGGCAATGGAATCAATTCCCTGGAGAGATGCTGGGGTCTTCTTTGGTAGATATCTTCTAAAAGAAGCTGGATAGCTCCCTGCTTTAGCTGGAGATCCTGCATTGAGCAGAAATTGGACTCTATGGCCCATGAGGCTCCTTCCAACTCTGATACTATGATTCTATGAGAAGAATGCAAATTACTTTACAACTCTGAAGGCAGTCTACAGATGCTGAGTAACCCAAAAGCGAAGAGTGAAAGTAGGGGGAGAAAAGAGAAACTGAGACATTTTAAAAGCAACTGAAAAAATGGGACAACCAAGATTAATCAGAACAGCCCCTGCCAAATTTTGTAAACAATATGTTAGTTATTTCTTTTGTGTAAATTTGTCTGGTTTGTTAAATTCAACAGCTAACATCAAGCTCTTTTGATGTTTTCACATCACTCAGTATGGACAACAATTATGATCACAAAATATGGTCTGATATATCAATGAAGGGGGTGTTCCCACTTGGCAGATAAAATGGATTATATTGGCACGATTCTGATTCTGATTATGTTCCGGAAATAATTCGAATTTTTTCCATCGTTTCCATTATGAAAAGGGGCAAATTACCCCAATTCATTTAGACCCTGTTTTCGTTCCCATTTATTTTAAATCGCTTTATTTTAAAGTGGATTAATTTGCTCTCCATTCCCATTTGTGTCTGCAAGCTGTCAATCAAGCGCCTAGGCTTCAAAGTCAATCAATCTGTCAATCAAGTGCCGGGGGGGGGGGGGGGGTTTGGGGCAGCCAATGGAAATCGGCTGCATCCGAGGCTCTTCTGTTGTGTCTCCCCAGTCTAGAATGAGCCTCTATTTGTCCTAAACCCCTTGCTCTTCTGTGTCTCCCCATATTAACTGCCATAATTCAGTGCTAGGGAATCCTGGGAATGGTAGTTTATTATGGCACCAGCACTCTCTGGCAGAGAAGGATAAATGTCTCACAAACACAACAGTTCCCATAATTCCTTAGTACTGAGCCAGGGTAGGTTAAGGGGTTTCAAACTGTATTATTTCTACAGTGGGTTTTGAACTACAGATGAGAGGGTTTTTTTCATAAATTAAAAAAGTTGTTACTTTATAATTTACTTTAGATACACACACACACACACACACACACAAATATACATTCATATGTGTATATATACGTGCATTCACACACACACACAAAGATGTATGTGTGTATATACCTATATGTTTGTGTGTGTGTGTGTGTATGCATGTGTGTGTGTGAGTATTCATATATAAACATATGTGTGTGTATATAAATATATACACACACACACACACACACACACACACACACATCTATCTATCTATCTATCTATCTATCTATCTATCTATCTAGTGTGAGTGTGTGTGTGTTTGCCAAATCAGATCAAGGAGGAAAAGGCAGCAGGGTTCAGTGCGGAGAGACTCTTTGGGGAAGAGAGAAGAGAAAGTTTGATCTCCCCCCCCCCTCAGATCGCTGGGCGTCCAGGCTCTCCTGTGTCTTCCCATAGTTGCTCTGGAAGGAGCCTCCATTCCCCCAAATCCCTTTGCCTCCCCCATTGCTCCCTGGGCTGTCTGGGGGGGCGATCAACAGGCATGTACTGCAAAGCCCATCTGATGCTCAGGCGCTCAGGCAGAGGCGAAAAAAGAAAAAAATAATAGTTTAAAATGGTGTTCAATGGATCTCCTCACACATCGGTCTATGAATGAGGAGCAGAGGGGAGGTTGCAATCCACCAGGGTAAAGGCTATGCGAATTGAAGCAAATGGTGCTGGCGATGCAGAAAGAGACCAAAAAGGGTGACACTCCCAGGCCAGCCCCTTGACCGCTGCTCCTCCCATCTCCAGGTTCCCGATTCTGACACCCTTGTCGTTCCCATTCTGATACCGTGAATCAGACCCCGGGAGCAAAAATAATTCGCTTTAAAACCTACTGTTATTTTAAACCAGTTTATAGGCATATAATTCGAATTATTCGAGATAATCCGATTCAGATTTGAATCTCTATGGGAACAATTCCGGGGCAACGCAGATCTAATTCGGGCTTGAGTGGCAACAATACCCCCTAAATTCGCATCATGATCCACTTTATAGGCGAATGGGAACACCCCCTATAATAAATTACAATAGAAACAGATTTAAACTCATGGACCAAATGCCTGTCTAAGCTGGAAAACCTTTGCCATGCAACACTGTGTTGTCACAGGGTGCCAATTCAAAGAATAAGACTAATGTAAAATGTCTACAAATCCCCAACCCCCCAAATTTGGATGTTATTGACAAAGCAAATAGCTGCTGCCCTTGTGGATTTAGGAATATATGTGACGCCAACTACTTCACCATTACTGCTGTTTAAAAATTGACTGGTCTGCTGATGTACCACATTTTGTTGCTTGCTCTTAAGAGCTATCTTAAGCAGCCCCAACAAAAGGCAGAAGTTAACAATCTTCAACCATCCTGAAGAAACCAGGATATCATCATATTGCTCCAGGTCTCATCTGTTATTATCTTCACATCCAGAGCACATCTCACCACTCTTTTAGTGGCTTTGAATGGCCCAGTTTGATAAGAACTTCAGCCTTTTTCTAATTTGTCAGACACAGTTTAGTTCTGATTATTAAATTCTCAGTAATCCTCATTTGCAGTTCTGAGATCTTTTTCATCTTTATTAAATCTGTATTTGAGATCTTACATTGCATGCCAGATTTTACAGCACACGCAAATGACAAAGCGGGAAAGATGTACAAACCAGTCTAAAGATTACAGGCTGCTCAACAGAGATGCTTTATTTTCATGGGGAAAAAAGTAAATTATGCTGAAAATGATTCTTGAAATTAGTTTGGAAACTTTCACTATTTAGTTTCTTTTATGAACATCTCTTTTCTGACAGTTTGCATCTTACAAAGAAACTTTGCTTTTTAAAAATGGTATTTCAGTTCTGCTCATTTCTACTTCCCCCTCTCTGTAATGCAGAATGAAAGGTGATGAAAAATACCACAAGTTCATAATCCTAAGCTTGCTGCAAGGAATCAGGTTTAACAGTATAAATCCTTTCCACTTCTTACACAAAAATTTACTGAACATGTGATCAGAAGAGCAGGTTACAGTCAAAAGTGACTTTATTGAATAGTGTGTAGAGAGTAGACACTTTCCCACTTATCATTCACTTATTTCTTTTTATAAAAACGTATTTATTAGTTTATGTAAACCTTTCCAGTTCAAAAAGGTGATCGAAGACAGCTCAGAAACAGCAGATCTGGGTAGGCCATTTCAGACCTGATGTGAGAATGAGTGAGTGAAAACTCAATGGCAGCTGAAGCAAGGTATTAAACCAGGTCAGAATAATGGGAAGGAGGCATCCCACTGTTGGCATGCAGCCCCCTCCAGTACACACACACACACTGCTTGCCTGGTGAAATTAGATGCAGGTTTCCTGTTCCAAGAGGGAATTTTAGCAGATTCCCTCTTCTCACCCTTATTTCACCTGCCACTTTCTCTGTGGCAAAGAAGCTTTTTAAAAATATTTAATGGACATGAATGAGGGAGGCTTTTAAAACCCTCAATGCAACAAGGGGGGGTGATCTTTCTGGGGGAACAATGCATTTTGGGAAGGTTAGCCCTTTGATCCCTTCTCCAACAGAGATTCCCCCAATACATGCATACATAAGTAAAATGTATTTACTTCCTGAAGGTCTGAAAAAGACTTTCACCATCATCTTAAAAATAGCTGAAAAAACCAACTGGTGCTAAAATAATAAAAATAAAGTTATCTTCATATAGAAAATAAAGTAATTGATTGAAGACACACATAATAACATTATGATGTAGCAAATATTACAGCTGGTCAGAAAATGAGGTATGAAAGCAGTGAGGAAAACAAGAAAACAATGAAGAATAGTATAAAAATGATATTAGAATTCCATTTACAAAGCAATGGGAATAGGAACAAAGCAGCTGGAATTTCAGAGCTGTCCCTCCCTCTGAAAATGCTTTCTAGTTCCCATGGATTTCTTGGATATTTTAGGCTCTTTTTCTATGTTAAGGAAAATTCAAATCTAGCAAACAAAGGCCAAGCCTTCCAGTCCTCAAATAAGAGAGATCTCTTTAATAAGGGACATACGGCAACCCTACTAACAGCAAAACATAGTGAGATGTGAGACTTTCATTGTAATGCTGTAGAGCAAAGAATCCAGGTGTCTCCAGGGGAATTGCATCAGGAACTGGGATAGAAAATATCTAGCAATATCCAAAATAAGGAGGTTCCCAATGAAGAATAAGAAGTGAGAAGAAGCAGGCTGACAGTGGTGCTGCAAATATCTTTTTATATTGATCAGACACTCAGTCAAATTGTTACCAGTCTTTCAGTCAGCTTCATCATTTCTGTGGAGCTAAGGGAAACTGTTCTTAGGACCTGTTCATACATTTTTGTTTAGGTTATTTTGACATATTTCAGCACATGCTTCAAATACACCAATCTTGTTATGATATCACATTCTCCATAACCCTATTGTAGCTCTCATTAGCATCCCTTTAGTGGCTCACGTACATGGTCACTACGCTGACATCTCACCCCTCTGGTGAATATATGATTGGTGTCAGTGCGAAGGGGCATCTACAAATATATGTATAGGACACACATGACATGGGTTTCCCCTCTTATGGAGGAGCTTCAGGCATCTATACCAGTATATGTGTATGGCCGCTTCATACTACTGCTGAATTTGTGGCTGCTGGAGGCATTACTAGTGAGCATGATCCAACTATTGCCTCAGTATGAAAGACATGCTCATTTTATCTCCCTTTATGTGAAGTGTGAAAAAGAAATATCCATCTCCAAACACATGGTGAAATCACACACACACACATGCACACACACAGAGAGCAGACCAAGTTCGCATCCAAACAATATGCCCCAGTATCCCTTGTGATATTGTATACAGCTGGATTACCTGGGGGAGGGAGGATTAGCAATTTTTGAGAATTTGCTCTATCAAGTTGTCCTCAACAGAAAGCATCTTCTACCTAACTTCATTCTGAAACGGAGAGCATTTATGTCCAGAGGGTGACCAAAAGGGAGAAAGGTCTGGAAGCCATGCCCTATGAGGAGTGACTTAGGGAGCTGTGTATATTTAGCCTAGAGAAGAGAAGGTTAAGAGGTGGCATAATAGCCATGTTTAAATATTTGAAGGGATGTCGCATTGAGGATGGAGCAAATTTGTTTTCTACTGTTCCAGAGACTAAGGATCTCATCACATGGGGCATTTAGAAGGGCCTGGCCCAGAACGAAAGGGGGGCAGGAAGGGAACGGAATGGGGAAAGGACACATTTTACCGCATGCCAGAATGTTCCTGAAAATCGCTCTCTGTGAGATGGTTGGGGAATGGAATGGGGACTCCTGGCAACATTGCTGGCATTCTGGCATGTGGTAAAATGTGTCCGTTCCCCATTCCGCTCCCTTCCTGTCCTCTTTCGTTCTGAGCTGGGCCCATTCTAAAAGTCCCATGCAATGAGGTTCTAAGAAATGGAGCAACATATTCAAGATACAGGAAAAGAGATTCTACCTAAACATTAAGAAGAACTTCCTGACAGTAAGAGTTGTTTGGCAGTGGAATATACTCTGTCAGAGTGTGGTGGAGTCTCCTTCTTTGAAGGTTTTTTTTTTAAACAGAAGCTGGATAGTCATCTGTTGGGAGTGCTTTGATTGTATATTCCTGCATGACAGGGAGTTGGACTGGATGGCCATTGTGGCTTCTTCCAGCTCTAGGATTCTATTATTCTAATTTAAGCTGCATCCACAGATTCTGTTTTAACAGTGTTGAATATTAGTTTCGTATGTTGAAGAAATGACTGGGTTTTGATCCCTTCTTGTTCTATTCTCTTAACCCTTCTTTTGTTTGTATAATAATGTGAGCCAACATTGTTTCATTCAGTGTTACAGTATCTGAACTGAAATTTCTCCAGAGATTTTTTTTTAGAAATTTCTTTTTTCAAATTGCTAGAGAACTCTGCTCTCATTTCAGAAAATGAATGGCACCACTGCACTCAATTGCCTTCTGAAAATGTGATCTATATAGTATGAAGGAGAATTCTGAGAAGGCATTTTCACTGAGCCCTAAATGTGATATTGCTCTCTCACCTTATGCTGCCTCACTGAGACATTTAAAGCAGAGGCAGAAAGAATGTTTTGACTGCAACTCCTAGAATCCCCGATTATTTGCCATGCCAACTGGATCTTATGGGAATTGTAGTATCAAATATCTACAAGGCACCAGGTTACCTACACCACCCTTAAAGATACATTTGCCTAATTAATCAAGTGATAATGCAAGACCAAAGATCCACTAGCATGCCCAACATGTTCAGCGGTGAGGGATCATGTAGTCATGATCAGTGTTCAGGAACAGGAGTCTAGAAACATCTAGGGGAGCACAGGTTCCCCAAGCCTATGATATTTTGTTATGTATACATGGTTTTGAAGTTAGTAGTATAAACTGTCAGCACCTTATATATCTGAGCAGGAGGCTACCATCAGAACAGAATATGGAGAAACTTGGGCGGGTTACAAACCGCCCTTTTGTACGTATTCACTATGTATTAGGGTTAAGAAGGGGCAGTGCTTCCGCACCCCCCTAACCCTAGTACGTAGTGAATACGTACAATATGGCAGCGGCCGTTCCACATGGCCGCCGCCATATTGACGTAGCGGACGCTGTGCGTCCGCACGTCAAGCAGCACTTATGACATCGCGAGTGCGCCATTGGCGCCTCGCGGCATCATAACTGCGCCGCAGTAAGAAGCTCCATTTTGGAGCTTCTTTTTTGCTGTGCGTGGTAGTCGCGCGGTTTGGCTGCTGTGGCTCCCTCACGGAGCAAACAGCAGCACCGGCAGACCGCCACAAAGCGGCGGTCTGTAACGCACCAGAATGATTCCCAATTGGAACGCGGGTCAGACAAAGCTGCATTCTGTCACCCTATCTATTCAACTTAAATGTAGAAAATACCACATGTAGAGCAAATCTAAACACAGAGGAAGGACAAGTGAAAATTGGAAGAAGGGATATCAACAATCTAAGATATGTGGATGACACCATACTAATAGCAGACAAGATCAAAGACTTGAAACAATTACTAAAGAAAGTCAGAGAATAAAGTGCTAAGGTGGGTTTGTTGGTGAACATTAAGAAAACAAAAGTAATGACCATAGCTAGAGGAATTCAATATAGACAGAGAAGAAATTGAAATAGCTAAAAGATTTCCCATACTTTGGGTCACTCATTGATCACAATAGGGGACTGCAGTCAAGAAATCAGAAGAAGACTAAGGCGCGTTACAGATGGGCCTAAGAGGCGCCGTCTTCGCGCCGTGATTACATGCGAGGGGCGGCGCTTCCGGACGTGCCTTGCCCCTCACGCATAACCGATACGTCAAGATAGCGGCGCCCTATACAGATGGGCGCCGCCATCTTGACGTAGCGGACGCTCTGTGTCCGCACGTTCAACCCCAGAAGAGACGTCGCAAGTGCGCACTTTGGCACTCACGGCGTCTCTTCCGGGTTCCTGGAAGGGGCGTGATTTGCGCACTCCTTTTTTGCTCCATAAGGGAGCCGCGTGGTTTGGCTGCGGCGGCTCCCTCACAGAGCAAACAGCAGCGCTGGGAGACCGCCTCAAGGCGGCGGTTTGTAACGCCTCTAAGATTGGGAAGAGCAGCTATGAAAGAATTAGATAAGATCTTAAAATGCAAAGATATTAAACTGAATACCAAGGTTAGGATCTTCCAAGCCATCGTATTTCCCTACACCATGTATGGATGTGAGAGCTGGACAGTGAAGAAAGCTGATAGAAAGAAAACATACTCATTTGAGATGCAGAGCTGAAGAAGATTTCTGATAATAACATGGATGGCCAAAAGGGGAAACAAATGGCCCTAGCATATATCAAGCCTGAAATCTCCCTGGAAAGGAACAGCCTGTGCAGACCGGCGATTAAGGCCAGCCTGGGGGAAGAGTTGTGGTGTGGCTTCCACACAATGCATGCCCCGACTCCTGCCCCATGGTGCACAGTGTTACAGTGCTCCTCTGGCACTGCATTTAGATGACACAGTGCCAAAAGAGCTCTGTAAAGCCATGGCACGGTGACTATGGCGCCCTTTCCAGGGGGCAAAAAGGAGCCACTTTTTGTGGCCCCTGTTTGCACTACAGAAAGGCCAGATTGGGGCCGCAGTGTGCAATTGCTGCTGCCCCAATCTGGCTCTAAAAGGGGCGGCCTGCACAGCCCCCAAGATGACTAAATTGAGGCTATCATACTTGGCCCACATCATGGAGAAGAGATGACTCACTAGAAAAAATAATAATGGCAGGGTACAGACTGCCCCTTTAGGATGGCCTGCACCCACCCCTTTCCCCAACGGATCGGGGCCTCAGCGGCCACAGCAGCAGCACCAGAGGCCTCAATCCGCCGCTTTTCCAGGCCTCAGGGAAGTGGCAAAACGCCGCTTCCCCACGGCCTGGAAAGGGGTGTCCTTGGGGCTTCATGCCCCAAGGACACCCCAACAGCGGTGGGGAAAGGGAGAAAGGGGCCACTCGGCCCCTTTCTCTCTGTATCGCTGGCGTGGCCGTTTAAAGGCTACACTAGCGATACGTGCGGCGGAAGGAGCTCTGAAACAGAGCTCCTTTCAGCACCACTGAAAGGGTGCCACAAGCACCCTACAGCGGCGCCATGACGTGACGCCCACACCACACCATTTGGACATGGCGCGTGCATCATGTCAAAATGGCGGCACCCATGTAGACAGGGTGCCACCATTTTGACGTACAGAGTATGTCCTAGGGTTAGGGAGCATGCGAATGGTGCGCACTCCCTAACCCTAGAATTGCCGATGCCACGTCCCATTTTGGCACTGTAGATCCCGCCATTAGGAAATGTTGGAGGGCAGTAGAAAGAGAGGAAGATCACATACCAGATGGATAGACTCAATCAAGGAAGCCATAGCCCTGTGACTCAGCCTGCAGGACCCAAGCAAAGCAGTCAGTGACAGGAGAAAGATGTCCTTGAGGGCTGTTGACCACAGGAACCCTCCTTGGAGAGCAATGCAAAATCTATATTAGAGTTGGAATTGAAGGATAGCTGAACATTTTTCTGTTGATAGCCATTATTATGAAAACAATATTGGGAGGCTTTATGTAGAAAATGAATCTGACTACTTTTCATAGGAGAGACAGTGTGGCATAGTGATTTGAGCATTGCACTACAACTCTGGACATCAGGGTTTGATTCCCTGCTCAACCTTGGAAACCCACTGGGTGACCATGGGCGAGTCACACACTTTCAGCCTCAGAAAACCCCATGATCGTTTGCCTTAGAGTCACCATAATTTAAAAAGTACTTGAAAGCACACAACAACAACAACAACAACAACAACACATTTGACTGAAGCCAGTACAGCCTGCCTTTCATAACCATATATTCTGAATCCACAGATTCAATTATCCATGGCTTGGTTTTTTTTGGTTTTTTTTTTTTTTTTTTTTTTTTAAAGACCAACATTGATTTTTCCATTTTATATACGGGACACTGTTTCACTATGCCATTGTATTTAAACATTGTATTGAACATCGATGATTCTGGTATCCACAGGATGTTCTTGAACCAAATCACAGTGGATACCAAGGGCCCACTGTATATTATAGACTTCATTAGTTCATGGATGCATTTCATCTACCCAAGCTATTAAAATGTGATGCAAACACATGGAAAGCTACTGAAGAAGTTGGATAAAATATTTTAATACACATTTATGCAAAGTATATTTTTTAAACCCCGCAAAAGCTCTTGCTAGTATAGAAAAGCTGAGCACATACTGTGCAGGAGAACAGGATTACCATAATTTACTCACATCTGAAGAGGGAGGAGTGCACCAAATTAATGCATTCATCAGAAAAGCAGGGAACTGTTGCATTTCTGAACAAAAAGACAGTCTCTGATGGTCTTCCATACATGCGGAAGTTACAATGACTGTGCAATGGATGGTTTCAGGTCTTTCATAATGGCATCATGATCCCAACAGAAGGAATATTTTGTAACAGAATCCAGGCAGGGTCACCAAGAACAGATCTGGGGCCCAGTTTTTTGTTTGTTTGTTTGTTTTTAGGACCTGGAAGTTTACTCCTACTCTCAAGATCCCTCATGTTTTGTGGGATAGGGGGCACACAGTCACTGGCACCCATAACCAGCACCCTCTGCACCAAGCCACTTGTCCAACTGCAATCTTTCACTTGTACCCAGAGCCTTTCCTCATCATATGGCACTAAAGATAGGATGAATTTCCTAAAATAATTCAAAAATTGGTAGAAACACATTTTGTGTGTATGCCAAGAAACTCTAACAAGAATCCGGGAGCTTGTGTGTATGACCCAAATACAACAGTATTCCATGTTCTCCCTGCATGGAGACTAGATGAGGCACAGCCCAAAGTCCTGTCCTGGAGCAAGCAGACGGGATGACAGTCCCGTACCAGAACTGGGTTTTACTCCTCTTAAACTCCCTTCCCCAAATTAAAAAAAATTCCTCTTTGTTCCAAATTCTCCAGGAAGATTTGAAGCCTTGTGTTCTGATGCTGGAAGACTGCTTGAAATGCATCCTACTGAGCCTTTTGGTACATCTACCACTGCCCTCAGTTCCTTGCTCTGAGGTCAAAATGAGATTCCCATCCATGTGACCTTCGCTGAGCACCTCATTCTAACCTCAGAGCAGCGTGACCTGCATCTGAGGCAGATGCATGGGTGGCTCAGTGGGATGCACATGTGGTCAGCCACTTGGCATCAGAACTGAGGGTTTTGCAACAGAGAAGAGTCAGGGCAGTTCCAGAGGCAGGATAGTCTGGGCTGCCCCACACCAGTACAGACAAGGCCCTGTCCTGATGAAAATTTTTGTGTCATAGGAATATTATCTGCAAAGTTTGTGAGTGGTTCTTTTGATTAGAAAATAGCATATATATATATATATATATATATATATATATATATATATATTGCACAGGAAATAATATTTCTATGCAGGAATATTATTTTCTGTTCAGAAAATCCTATGTTCAGAAAATCCTTTTTCCAGCATAGAAAATGTTTTCTGTGCAAAACAACAACATGTAATTTTTTTCACAGAATAAGTGAATTGTAGATTGTCCTTGAAAACTATGTGGTTTTGAAAGACTTTCTTATATCAGGAAGATGGTTGCTAAAGTGTCTTGTTGCTTCCTTCAAGAAAAAAAGCTATTAAAAAATACCAACATGGCACATGCCCCTTGCCAAACAGCTCGGGTCACCCAGAAGATGTTCAGGAGCATCTCTAGGAGGCAAATGAATTGGCAAAGAAGTGAGTGAGCTGTTCGCTCAGGCCATGAAATTGGAGGCACTGCTGCTGCTGCTGCTGCCGTTGATTCTCCTTCCCTCTTCCTTCTCCCCCTTCCCAACAACCGTAGCACCAGAGATAAACAGCTGGCAGGCTACACTATGCCCCTTCTCTTTTCCAGATGAAAATTGAAATACAGATTTACCATCATCATGCCACTGGATTCAGCAGTGGTGACAGAAATTCTGGGGGCCTCAGAAATAGGCCAAGGACTTGCTTCAGCCCAGTGTGCCACATGTTGCCACATGGTAGGAAAAACTATTAAATTTGGGGATGAGCAATTTTTTTCTGCTCCTGCTTTTTGTGCAGTGACACACAAGATTCAAAGAAATAGCTGTGTTAGTCTCTTGCAGCATAAAAAGGAAGAAGGAATGGGGGAGAAAGAAAAGTGACAGCACCTTTAAGGTTCACTGGCTTTTATTTTCACATGAGCTTTTGTGGATATAAACCTACTTCTTCAGATGCAGTACCAAGTAGCATAAAAGCCTCAGGCATAAAATATATTTATACAGTTGTGGGAGTGGGCTAGAATGTAATAGTATCCAGAAAAAATGCAAACCATGACCCTTAAGATTCAATATTGAACAGAGGAGCTATCTCAGTTCCCCCTGTCTCCTGACTTACTTTTCTTCTGCACTTTACACATTATGATCAGTTTTCAGAGAAGCCTTATTATAAAATTCAGTCATTGTCAAAACTATTTCAACAGATCTTCAGTCAACTTAATCAAAGCTATTGTGGGTGAATTGTGTATGTCGTTTACCACACAGTAAGGGAGGCAATTTGATTCCTACTGCCCAAAGGCAATTGCTTCTTGCTTTAGATCTCCTATGATCAGGTAAATCATCAGCCATAAACTGCCTACCTATTATTTCATCGAGGACACGTATTAACTGTAGATGGAACATTTTACTTTTATTTCTTCAAGAAGTGAGCTGCCTGAGCCAGGAAGGACAATTTTTAAGGAACAATTTGCACTGAGGGGGACAGACAGACCACATCACTTTTATGTCACAGAGTGAGGCACATCAACCTGCAGTTTTAATAGAAGAATTAGGAAATATTGTATGCATTTTAATATGAAATTGTTATTATTTCAGGAAAAGTTAGCTGTTCTGAACTTTCTTAAATGAGTATTTGCCTAGAAAGTTAAAGTATAAATTCTGGAATAAGAAATGTAGTTGTTGTACCGAGACTCTGGATCATTATTACTACTATATATGCTGTAGGAAATGAGGTATTACACTGGGGAATTTCCCTTGCATGTATTTCTTGCTGTCTTTTGAATCCATTCCATGCTTTTACTCTTCTGCAAATGAGGATTAATATCTTCATCACCCTTGTCAAGGTGTTGTCAGGATGAATTAATGTTTGAACGGTGCTTTGAAGATGTCAAGTACTAAATTAATACCAAGTGAACTTAACTGTTGTCAGCTTCAACCTCCTTTTTTCATATTGTTGCCATTGCTTGGTTACAGTTATGATTATTTAAGTATACATTTCGTTTAAATTACACTAAAATCAATATCAAACATTTTCATTTAAATGAATGTTTTTACAATCGTTTTCATTAAAATGTTGAATTCATTAACATTATAATTTACTAGGCACCTTTTACTTGAATATACTAAACTGTCGAACCTGTTTTCTTGAAAATAAATAAATAAAAACTCTCATAAACCCTATATACATTTTTCTCAACACCGATGGGGTAGATTAATGACAAGCACCAGGCCTAGCTGTCTTATTCATTTATCTATTTAATATATTTCATCCATCTCTGGTCCAATGGCTTGCATTACACACACACACACACACACAAAACCACATATCTGTAAGACAATAAACCGAGTAGAACAATCCAAAAACCACACAGGAAAACAGTAATAAAATGTGAACTAGTGAAACCAAAGCAATAAACATATCCAGAATAGTCATGCTGGCCATACAGCAAAATATAGTAACATCCAAAATCCCCAAAGCAGAAGAATGCACAAAATCTATCATGCAAGCTTTCAAAGCTCCATTGGCTTCTTCGTCAGGCAAAAGAGTTAAAAATCATTCAGGAGAAGAAAACAAAATCACAGTGTTAGAGTCATAGGCCTGCATTTTGTCAAAATGTTGTTTTTGCTGTTGTCAGCTAAGAAAGTTTGGAGGGATATCAACTCAGGGAAAGACCACTCCTCTCTTTGGCCATATGGGCTCTGGGAGACAAAGAGTCATAAAATCCAGGCAATAAAATGTAAACCATTAGCAACAGAACAAGTAATTTCCTTTGAGATCCAAGCTGTTTCTCTCCTGGGTGAAGATACCCACCCCCTGTTTAGTCAGAAAACCCTAAATTTCTCAAGAAGCCTCTGTCCTATTGCATCTGGAAAAACCTTTAGGTGCTGTATGGGAGGTAAACCTGCCCAATGCAGTCCTGTTTTTGTTTTGTTTTTAAGTTTTAAAAGAAATAAAACAAGTTGGAAATTGGAGGGGAAAGGGGGGGATTTGAAGGTTGAGTTATCACATTTGTGAAGTTTCAAACTTTAGTGAATCCACAAAGCTTGATAGATACCAAGAGACAAAGTACACTTTATTAGTTGTTGCACTCAAAATACATCAATGATATGGTTGGAGCCTGCAAACTATCAGCTGTTTACGAGTGTAACAGAAAGTTCTGACTTCTTCCTATTAGAACTGCTATATTCAGCCCTCTGTAACAACCTACCACCACCCTGTTTTTCCCAATGGTGGCTGGATGTGTACGCGGGTGCGCTGGTGTGGTCATGTGCATGCACTGCCATTGAGGAGAACTGCACTGGAGTATCCAAACTATAAGCTGCTAGTAGGAATTGTTGCTGAACAAACCAGTGATTTGTTTCCAAGCTTTCTTGAGAATGCTGGGGGGGGGGGGGGGGTTCCTATCACTATATTTGAGAGCCAGCGTGGTGGTGTGGTTTGAGCAGTTGGCCCATGATTCTGGAGACCAAGGTTCGAATCTCCACTGGGTGACCTTGTGCAAGTCACACTCTCTCAGCCTCAGAGGATGGCAATGGCTGATCCCCTCTGAAGAAATCTACCCAAGAATAAGGTTCATCTTAGGGTTGCCATAACTCAGAAATTACTTGAAGGCACACAATAACAACAGCACCACTATATACAGTCTTAAATAGTCATATCACAAATAGTCATATCATAGTCACAAGTGGATTACAACTCCTGTCATTTCCATCACTGGGCAGCCAGAATGTTAATCAAGCAACATTTGGAGAACTGCACTTCCTCCATCTCTACTTTAGATGTTCAAATTCAAACCTACATTCTACCACAATTTCACAATTAGACCATTTCTGTCAAATATGCCTGAAAGACTATTACTTTCATTATTTTTTAATCAACTGACAGTATCTTTTAAAGCCACCATTTATCCACTAAGTCGGACAGTCATTAAACAGGTATGAAGATAATTTCTTCAATGATTCCTGCACTATCACGAAACTCTCATTCTTTCTCACACATACATGTATACGTGAAAACAGTGGAGGTTCACGAAAAGCCCAGATTTGCAGTTCTTCATTTCTGTCGTAAAGCAGGATATTATTATGTGCACGCCACTTCCACAACTTAGAAGTCCTGGCTCCATTAATACTTTTCTCTCCACTTCAACAAATTCACCACATTATGAAAATACACAAACATTCAATTTCCTTTCACAAGACTTATTCTAAATAGTGTTTTACCCTTTATTTTCAGCTTTAAATCAGGTAGATTTTTTTAAAAAAATGCATTGAGTGAGCTTTAGGGTTTTCTGATTCCATGAGAATTCCAAAGTATTGAGGGTTAGTGTTAGCAGAAGGCTTTCTGTGCCCACTGGGAATTCCACCCCCAGCCCCAAATAGGACTAGCTGACTGACATTCAGAATACATCAGATATAGTTTTGGGGGGGGGGGGGGTTCCGGTTATGTGGCCATGTTCTAGACCATCCTGGGCATAAAATACTGTTTGATAACACTGAAATTCTGGACCATGCCAACAACTACCAGGTCAGAATGCACAAGGAAGCCACTGATATCCATAAACAGCTGGATAATTTCAACCAGAAAGAAGAAACCCTTAAAGTGAACAAAGGCCTGGTACAGACCACCAGGACACAACACCCTGGCGGTGATAGTAGGGCTCGGGACTGCGCACTAACCACATGGTCCTGAACCCTACTACGTGCAGTCTGTGCCATTACAGCGCCATCCCACCCACACAATGACTTGTGCATGATGCGTCCTATGAGACATGTCCAAATGGCAAGTCACACAGGACACATCACCGAGTTGCTGGAGGGCGCTTATCACACCTCACCAGTGGTATGAAAAGGAGCTCCGTTTCGGAGCTCCTTTTGGGTGCACGCATCATTGATGCGGCAACCAAATGGCTGCACCAACGATGCAGAGGAGAAAGGAGCTGCCTCTTTCTCCTTTTTAGCACTGGGGTGTCTGGGGGCATAAAGCCCCAAGGATGCCCCTTTTCCAGGTCACGGGGAAGCAACATTTTGCCTCTTCTCCGTGACCTGGAAAAATGCTGGATTGGAGCTGCAGGGCTGCTGGGGAGGTTGCCCTGGCCCCAATCCACTGTGAAAAGGAGTGTAGGCCTTGGGATCATCTGTACCAGACCAAAGTTTGACTACCAGTCCTGAAGAATAGCAAAATGAGGACTCAGCAAATGCAAATGAAAAACCACCCAGAGTCAGGGGCTTTCCCAGTAGATAATGATCACCAATGAACAGACACTAATCCTCTTTGCATATCCTCCCACTCTGAGGCCCTGACATCAACAACAGAACAATGCACAGATTAACATGGAATTCCTCCAGATCCAGGGTCACACAGTATGTGTGTGTGTGTGTGTGTGTGTGTGTGTGTATCCAGCTCTCTTCTAGGCCTGCATTCTCTGAAGATGCCAGCCACAGAAACTCTTCTAGAACATGGCCACATAGCCTGAAAACCCCTCAAAAAACTATGGTTGCTGGCCATGAAAGCCTCCGACCTCACACATCAGATATACTTCTTGATATCATGGCTTCCCAATTAACAGCATGAGCATTGTTCTAATACATTATCATCATCATCATGCTCTTTTCCCAGAAATGGGACCCCGAGCAGCATTAAAACATTAAAAGAACAATACAATTAAAAACATAGAAAAGTGATATATTAAAACAGAATAAAATTGTTACAATATTAAAATAGATTGCTTGTTAAAAGGTGATCCTTTAAAAATATTCTGTTTTAAAAGCCTGCCTGCCTGCCTGCCTGAGGTTTTAATCTGCTGGAGGAAGGACAACAAGGAAGGAGCCATTCTGAGGACCTAATACCTCTTGGCAAAAAGCAATGGAGTTGCTGGGACAATTTTTCTCTGCAAAAACACAATAAATGGATGAAACTTAGAGCCCGTACAGACAGGCCAAAATAAAGCTGCTTCAGGTCACTTTGGACGTATACTATTTAAATGCTGCATACGTCCTAAGAAGCCAGAAGCTGCACCAAAGCCACGCTCCACTCCTAAGGACTGGAGTGCAGCTTTGGTGCAGCTTCTTGCCTCTTAAGATGTGTGTGTCATTTAAACAGTATACCACCAAAGTGACCCGAAACAGCTTTATTTTGGCCTGTCTGTATGTGCCCTTCGTTTCTGGTGTCTTCACAGGCCAGAATACTCCAGAGGATTTTCCAGATCTTTAGAGTAGGTTTTGTAGGATGCACAGAGAGCTAAAGGGTTTCAGTTTGGGGATGCATTGGAGATACATTAATGAAACTTGGCTAATAGGTGATATACACATCATTCTTCTTGGAATAGCCTAACAACCTCCCTGATTTCAGGCAGGAGCAGTAGATCCATTGCTGCTGGGTTAGTGAATCCATACTCAATTTAATAGCTGCTTCGGGACCATGATATTTACTTCTTAGATAGAAGACTACTGGCTGCACCTCACAAAGACTGGGAAGAATATCTGTGATAGGAACATGGCAAGTCTGATCATCATGTCTGTAAATTAAATCCTTGGGGGGTTGGAGATGATAGCTCAAACATCAGACAAAAGGCAAGCGCTAAACAGAAAAATATAAATTATAGACAAGAAGGAAGAAAGAGAATGAAATCCACAGAAAAAACTGATAATAAATTTATAAGTGAAAACAAAGCTTCAAAAGTCTACACAGATGCACAGAGTTTGGGGAACAAACAAGATGAGCTTGAGGTCCTAGTGTAGGAAGGCAAATATGACTTTATAGGCATAATGAAGACCTGGTGGAATGACTCCCATGATGGGACTATTATAATTGAAGTGTATAACTTATCCAAAAAGAATACATGTGACAGAAAAGAAAGAGGAGCATCTGTATATATAATTGAAGATATCACTGGTATAGAAATCCATGCAAGAGATCAGAGCACATCCAGGAGTAGCCCAGAGTTTTTTGGGCCTGGAACTGCCCTGATGTCCTCCTGTTACCTGGCACTCTATAGCAACAGCAGGCGACTGTTCTCATATGTGTCCCATTGTGCCAACTGTTGCCACTGCCATGGGTGGCTCCCTTTGAGGCCAAAAACAAGGCACCCAGCATTGACCACATGGTTGGGTGCATCATTGTGACCTCAGAGGGAGTGAGTTGCAGCAGCAGCAGCAGCAGCAGCAGGGAAGATGGAACAACAGGCTGCTGTTTCTCTAAAGGGCTCTGGAATAACTGGAGCAAAAGTTAGTTTTTAAAAATCTGTGTAAGGGGAGTATACTGTGTGTTCAGTGTTGAACTGGCCAAATGTCATCCAGACAATTTACTTCAGAACTGGAGACTGGACTCTGCATTATACAGACTACACACCACGAGGGCAGTGAAAGCACACAGCTCCAGTTTACAACTCATGCAGACACAGCCCCAGTTTACAACTCTTCAGGTGACAATGTTGTAAAATGGATGTCTTGTAGGTTTTGTTCTGTGTGAACAGTACAATCAAAAATGACTAAACTAAAGTGACTCTGGGAGACTAAAACTTCTCATGCAAGCTGATGATGGTTAATACACAAAGCTTGAGCGTTCACCTTGATGCCAATGGCCAAATTCCTGTATGGGAGATATGTACATGTAAGCATAGTAGTTATGGCAGTGAATCCGAATCCAACCTGCCAATCCCCATTTACCAGGAAGCAGCTTCTGCAATCAACAGGGAGACAGCTGACTGCTTTTTCAACCTCCTCCTCTGAACAATCTCCAGTACAACAGGCAAAAACAGACTCCTGTTGCAATTTCCCTTTGTGTTAGAGATTGCTCATAGGAAGAAGGGTGAGAATGTCAACCAGCTGCTTCCTGATTGACAGAGGAGCAGACTCCCATTGATTGCAGTGGCTGCTTCCCAGTAAATAGGGATTGGGGAACTTTCACATTCCCTATGTGGGCCCTACCTTGGGATCGTGAATATGTTAACAACCATGAGTTAACTCTAGGTTACACATTTGTAACAGCTATAGAGGATTCCACCCATTGTTCCTTGTTTTCCTAGCATTTTTACCACGTTTCCTTCTCTGACAGTTACTCAAGTAAGTAACATTACAACAAGTATCCAAGATTTTGCGCAAACCCTATGTTGTTAAGTGAGCTGCAATCAACAGAAAAGTATGACAAATGCAAGTTTCTATTCCATAAGGTACCACAAGACAATTTGGCACCTTAGCACTCTTTTGCAACAACAGACTAACATGGCTGCCCCCCTGAGAGTATATGACTGATGCAGGGTTTAAAGTAGAAACAGCTTTAACTTGAAAGAAAGTGACTGGGCCTTTTGAAATAAATTCAATTATAATTTCTTCATATTCACTCAAATTGTCCAAGGGTCTATAGGTGGGAAATTACCAGTGACCTTTTCATCACCTTGGGCCATTTTTCTTCTAGCACCTTGAAGGAAAAAGTCACTGTAAATTTATCTTCATCTAGCTGTATAGAAAACTTAACTGTTCTGGCCTGTAATTCTTAAGGCCATGGAGCAAGAATATTCCCATATTGTTCACAACTGAACAAGACCTGATGACATATAGCAAATTTCTCTGTCCTTAGTAATCCTGCTAAAGCTGTAAAATGTTCATCTACAAAGAGGAAATGTGAAAGTGTAGGTTCTATATGGCATCACTCAAAACTACTCTTTACTATAGAACAAGAAACTCAAGTTGATGATGCTATTTTGCCACCCCACTAGAAGATCCCTGTCCAGTGCAGACCCTTATCATAATAAATTTCATAGCCAGACCTCCAAAGACAATCTAAATACTCAGGCAGCTGTGTTGATAAACCAGGCATTTTCCTTAGTACTTTGGATCACAGTAGGAACAGATATATTGGTGCCAGATAAAATCCACCTGTCATGACCATAAAGACTGTAATGAAGATACGAAAGGGCCGAAGCTTGAAGAGGTGGTAGATGACATCATCATCCCTGCTAATCTCAACAGCCATCAATAGTGTGAATTTGGGTTACAATGTACCTATTAGTCACAAGCTTATTATGCTCTGATTTCAGGGATTTCCTTGGTCTAGAGTCAAGAAAATAATGAAAATATTTGTTTTCTTTAAATAAAAAAAAGAGGGGGGGGGAGAAATTAATGGTGATTTTAAAAAAACTTATGAGGAATGCTTATGGAGTCAGTTGTCCTAACCTTCACAACACACTTGAGAGATAAAGTATTAAAACATGTGAAGGTGAGCTTACTGCTTCATTGTAGATTAAACAACAGAGCATAGGAGGTAATTAAATGCTAACAATTCTAAGTATGGGTATCTGCTTTTGCATGATTTATTTAATGATGTTATTGTCTACAGTCAGCTTGGAAGCTAATGAACAACTTAAGGTTATGCAAATATATATGTTTGTGTGTGTATGCTCATGGGCACATGCATGCAAGTAAGAGTGTAGGAGAGGGAGATTCCTCCTCTTTCAAGCTCATTGTTTCAACCCATCTGATTACAAAGCATCGCTACTGAATTTTTCATGGTGATAATTTTTAGCAACTGGAAGAAATTCAGCAATTTCCTTTATAGTGTTGCTGAGGTCACAGCATGTGGAAAAACCTTTCTCTATTGATTTTCTCCAAGCTCTAGGACTTTCAGCTGGCCTGCAAACTGCTTAAATAGTCTCCAAGCAATTATTACACATAGTGATCAGCCAATCACAGCTGTTGCTATTGTTGTTGTTTGACATCAAGTCAACTTTGACTTTTAGTGTCTATGGGAACAAGAGACCTCTAGTAGCCCTGGTCATCAACTGGCTGGCTCCGGTCTTGCAAACTCAGGGCTGTGGTTTCTTTCATTGAATAAATCCACTTGTAGTATTGTTTCCCTTTTTTCCTATTGCCTTCCACTTTACCAAGCATTTTTTCCCAATGAGTCATAGAACTATAGAATCATAGAGTTGGAAGAAACTACAAGGACCATCCAGTCCAACCCTCTGCTATGCAGGTACTCACAATCAAAGGCACCCCTGAGAGATAGCTATCCAGCCTCTGTTTAAAGACCTCCAAAGTCAGAGACTTCACCACTCTCTGAGGAAGTGTGTTCCACTGTCAAACAGCCCTTACTGTCAGGAAGTTCCTCCTAGTGTTTAGATGGAATCCCTTTTCCTGCCGCTTGCATCCATTGTTCCGTGTCCTATTCTCTGAGCAGCAGAAAACAAGCTTGTTCCATCCTCAATATGACACACCTTCAAATACTTAAACAGGGCTATCATATCACCTTTTAACTGTCTCTTCTCCATGCTAAACATTCCCAATTCCCCAAGTCTCTCCCCATCAAGTCTCTCCTTATCAAGAATAATGTCATCTCTTGATGTGTCCAAAGCATGACAGCCTCAGTTTAGTCCCTTTTTTTTTCTTGGTGAGTGTTCAGGCTTGATTTGCTCTAGGACTCATTCATTCATCTTTTTAGCAGTCCATGATACCTACAGAACTCTTCTCTAGCACCACACTTCAAATGAGTTCCTGTCAGCTTTGCTGACTGTCTAGCTTTCAAAACCATATATAGAAATTGGAAATACTATGACCTTGATGTATCTGAATTACAATACTCCATTTCATTCCTAAAATTCTTCTTGTAGTATCACGTAGTTTGTTTTGTTTTGTTTTGAAAAAAAAATTACTGTGATTATTCAGGTCCTGGGGGGTTAATATCAAGTCTCCGATTATCAATAGAGTTGAAGGCAGTGCAAAGGTGATAATGATGTGTTATAATGAAAATTCCTCATGGAGTTGCCACTCTGGAAAGGACAGAGGTAATTAAGAGATAATTGTCAATAGAAGAGAACAGTCTTGACAGGAAAGTAGTCTCCTGCTGAGACAAGAATGCCTAGATGAAGCCAGGATATTTAATGGAAAATAAATACCATGACAAGGCTAAGGCTTTTACTTTCAAAGGGGTGAAAAGGATACTGATCCTGTGTCAGTGTTCTATTCTTCTGAATCATCAGTGGCAACTTAATCATTTGGTGTGAAGGATACTTGTGATGTCCTTGTTCCACAGTAAGTACCATGAACAGTTGGTTTCATATTCAAGGTTTATAGAAAAGTAATTCTGCATCTGGAAATACATATCAGCTTTATGGCCTAGTTCCAATTGTTAATCTCAGTTGAAGAAACTTAATGAATCAATGGAACTTACATAAATGATGACTTACTAAATTCCCTTTGATTCAGCAGCACTACCTACGATCTACAAATGGACTTTGCCCTTGAATTGTGAAAACAATTAATAAAGCAAATATTATTAGCAATATAAATATTATAGATTAAGGAGTTTATCACATGCTGTCAGAAGTTACTTACCCCATTCACATTTAATTTTGAAGCCAGATTTTATCACATGTTCCAGGGGCTGGGTCAGTGCAACCCAACTGTAGCCTGGGTCCCAGCCACACTTATTCAGCATCTTTTCAAAACCAGGAGTCTGCAGTTTTTTGCATGGTTGGGACCCAGGCTGCAGCCAGGTTGCACTTGCCTGGCTCCCAGCGACGGCATGCAAAAACTGTCAGCTCAGTAAAATAAGTTACAAATAAAGTTGCATTAAAAACTATGATTTCCAATACAAAATAATACTGTTATTTTTCTTTCTACTTGTCTGTCAGTTTGTCTCTCTCTCACACACACACCCATGTGCAAATGCACACATATATACATGCATGCTCATACTGCAATGCGATATCACTACATAAATGTAAGTGAGACTATAATCCATTTTAGATATGATTGGCAGACTTTATATTTAAATTATGTAGTCAAGAAGTGATGGCCTTTCATCAGCACCACTCTATATTCAAAACATTTTTCAACTCTCCATTACAAAGAAATTATCAACTTTCTTTTCATGTGAATTCACATTTTGATTGGCAGGAAGTAGCCAAGTGACAATTACACATAATAACTGAAAAAACATACTAGTGCAACTCATGAAAACAGCTTGTGTTTTAACATGTTTTTTTTAAAGGTATACTTCTCACACTAGTGTACTGGTATACCTGTGCTGATCATGTGCAGAGTGGCTATACTTAAACCGAATGTTAAATTTAAGTAAACAGTGAGACCTAGACAACTAAATAACTGAGAATCCCACCTGAGCTGTAGCAGTTAAAGTGTTGGATTAAAACCAGACAAGTCCAAATTGAAATCCATGTTCATCCATGAGATCTCCTTATCTAACCTGTTTCACAGGTTTATTTTGGAGATCAGATGTGGGGAAGGAGGGAGCCCATAATCATCTTGATCTCCTTGGGAAAAAGGGAGATATACAGTTGGCCCTCCTTTTCACAGGGGATCCATTCTGGACCCACCCACCCACCCCCCATGAAAACAGAGATTCACCTATATTCAAGCCCCATAGGCTTGAATGTGGCACAGGCTTGCGAGCGCACACAAGAGGTGTGCTGCAGGGGTGCACCCCATTGAAAATAACAAAGGTCACCCATCCATGAATATTCAAGACCATGGACCTCAAGTCCATGAGAAAGAAGATGTGGCTGTAAATGTAATGAATGACTTGCACAGCTGGAAGTGGGAGAAAAATTTTCCTGTCCCTTCTCACAAATGCCACTCACCAAGACTTGATTTTTCAGTGAGATGAAATCACACTCAGTGGAAAAGATATAGGATGCAAAGTGAAGTCTACTCAGTTCTCCATAAATAACACACAGGACACTGGATTCAATACATTGAACACCAAAATAATACACTTTCCCTTGTGTACCCAAGGCCTTATTAGCCAGTATCAATCTGCCTCCCTTCCCCACTATGATGCACATGAAGCAGACTGCTGTATACAGATATCACTAACTGAGAAAGCTTCACTTTTTATGTGTACCAGAGTCTATATTTAGCCTTTGAATTATAGCTTCCCATAGTCTGTGACCAATTCAAATATAGCAAGTGTCTTTACAAGCATCAGGGATGCCTGTCCATCAATGCTAGCTTGTTTGACAGTTTCTTATCCCATTATTTATGTTTACTGCAATTGTTTGGCCATCTGAGGTTGTCATGCTCCATCACAAATGACAGTGGTCCATAACTCCTTGTGGGGAATTTTTGCATTCTTGAAGAGCTGATGTATCTGAAATTTTGAAGCTGTAGTCCATCATTTTGTAGCCAAGGGACAGTCAATCTAAGGCCTTGGTGCAGCTTCTTCTCCATTATCAAGCTATTTGATATTCCAGCCTTGGGAGAGCACTAGCTGCCAATTTTCAACACCACATTTAACTACTGAGACAAATTGATGACTGGAACTACTCATGCTGAACCCAGACAAGCCTGAAATAATAATAATCAGCAGGTCTTGTTGGTGGGGGGGGAGGAAAGGAAGGAGGGAGGGAAGGAAGAGGAGGAACAGGGGTGCTTGTCACTGAAGGAGTTTTGCTTCATTTTGTTACTCAGGCTCAGAGCTACAGAAGGTGCTTGGATTCATTCCTGTGTGCCACAAAACCTGGAGAGCATACCACTAGAGAATGAGGGGCTGAACTGGCATGGGAAAGATCACCTCACTGTTCATTACTCTGCCTTTAAAAAGTTCTTCAAAAACCACCATTTGAAGAAGCCTATTTTCTAGTGGTTTTATCATAATCTGTGAATCCACTCTAATTTACAAAATATAGAACAGAATGGTTCAGAAGATAAAGATTGTGTGTAAAAAGTAATTCAAATGTTCAGGTATTCAGCCCCTGTATTAAGAAAGTATGCAAACTGTCTCAAGTAGCAGATATTAGGAGGCAGAATTGACGCCCTGTAACAGTGAACAGTGACCAAATTATCAATGGGGAATTTAATTAG
>NW_024802939.1:272183-304502 GCF_019175285.1 Sceloporus undulatus | reverse complement strand
AAAAGGTGTAGATCAATGCTTATCATTTCGTAGATCGATGCCTATCAGCCCCCCCTCACACTCACACACAATATGGCGGCCTGCACCCACCCCTTTCCCCACCAGATTGGGGCCTGAGCAGACACAGCGGCAGCCCCTGTGGCCCCAATCCACCACTTTTCCAGGCCTCAGGGAAGTGGCAAAATGCCACTTCCCCCCGGCTTCATTCCCGCAGCCGTTTTGTGGCTGTGGGAACGAGGTGCTCCCCAGGAAGGAGCTCCATTTTGGAGCTCCTTCTGGTGCTGCCCTATGCACCGGAAGCAGCATGAGCACATCACGGCTGTGCCATGCTGTTTGAATGTGGCGCAGCCATCACGTCAAAATGGCAGCACCCATCTGTACAGGGCGCTGCCATTTTGACATACGGAATACATGCTAGGGTTAGTGAGCGTCTGTAAAGGACGCTCCGAGGCAACCCTAACACGTACTTGGTACGTGCTAAAAGGCCCGTCTGGAGAGGGCCAATGTTTCCAAAACACTCTGGTCTATCTCCTCTGTTCGAAGAGAGAGAAAGCTGTATGTGCCACACTGCCTGCCTTGTGCCTCCTACACCAGGCCTTCTGCTCTCTACTGCTGTGAAGTGTTATCTTACAGATGAGACAGAGGGAGGGAACATTCCCAGCTTCCCCAAGACTTACTGGTCTGTAAATTGATCCAATGAACTAAAGACAGATCCTAATGATTCAGAATGTGTCTAAGAAGTCAACTTCAAGAAAAGTTCAACTGATCATGTCTGTTATTATGCAGTAGGGAAACTATCACAAGTGGCAGCTGAAGATGGGCAGGAATGACAAGAAGGAAGGTTACAACATATTTATGATCACATGTCTGAATGCAGAATTGAATTAAACTTCAGAACTTGAAGTAGCTCCTGACTTGCCTGATCATTTATATGTAATCTACTTTTTGTTGAAACAGTTTTGTAAAACAGTCAGTATTACATCCCACCCTGGGCTAATAGCAGCTGTGGGAAGAAGATTTCCATCAGGTTCAGGAGGAAGGATTGAATGCACTCTCTCTATAATCTATAGTCACAAGGAAAATTCACAGCCTCATGCCTGTTATTATCAGTTTTTAATGAAACAGAGAGAACAGCAAGTGACATATAGCATCATATACGAATGGGGAAATGTTCAATATCATTTTCATCAGTATTTGAATTTTTAAACTCTCCCATTCCTCCTCACCCAAATGTGAGGATATTTACAAATTTTGATTAAATTCTAATTAAAACCAAAATAAAATGAAGTTTTCACCAATATTCTATAGGGGTACCTGTTCTGATCATGCAGAGGACTATGCCTTAATTACCTACAACGCACATAAGGATGTAGACCAAGGCCCGGAACAGACCGCCGCTTTGCAGGGGCCAAAATTAGGGTTCAGGAGAATGGAGCAACCACATGCTCCTGAACCCTAGCAGCCTCCGGTCCACATGGGGCTGCTATGTTCACGCAAGTGTGGCACAGCAGGGGGGGGGAAGAGGAGAGAACAACAGGCCACCCCACCACCCCACGAAGAGATGTCTACTACCTCCTGCTGCTGTGTGGGCTTGCTGCTTGCTACCTGCACTCTCCATCTCACCTGGTGAACTGCTGGCTTCAGACTGCTTCCTGCCAGAACCAGGCCCCAGGTACCCAGCCAGGAACACCTGCTCCCCTTGGGAAGGGGGTAAAGGCAGGCACCAGCCAGGGCGACGACAGAGGAGAGTCATCCCTTTGGGGGGAGCAAGGGAGCATTTGGCTGGTAGGGGAGGAAATATTTTAATGTATTGTACTGCAGTTAATTTAACTATATTTTGAAGTTGATATTTTAGTTAAGGTGATGGGGATGAATTTTTAATTGTTTATGTGTTATATAATTGTTTATGTAATTGTTTTTGCATTTTTGCAAACCACCTTGATCTTTTGGAAAGGTGGTATGTAAATAAATTTATTATTATTATTATTATTATTATTATTATTATTATTATCCACATATCACAACACCACACTTGCATCAATGTGTGCCAGTGTGTACTCATGGTAGCAGCCACGTGCACTAAGAAGAACCTGCTTTTAGCAGGTTCTTTTTGGTGTGGAGGGAGCCCGCGTGGGTTTGGTTGCTGCGGACTCCCTCAGAAGCAAAAACAGGCGGCTCCAGCCTGCCCTTTTGGGACAGTCTGTCGAGCCCCCAAGTCTACAAAGATTTTTGCCACTATTCCCATAGTTAGGTTCAAAGGTGCCTTTGCATAAGACAATCAATGTTAAAAGTTTAGGAGCCTCATCTTCTCAGCTTTAAGGGAAAAATGGGGATTGGAAAGAGAAGTGGAATCCCTAATTTAGCATCAGATACTTCAAAACTAAACCTGTAAAACCTAAGCACTTGAAGTTCTGGTCCTGGATGTATTAATCTGTCAGTTTCAACTTTTCGTACATTAGGAATTTATTTGAATTCAAATTCTTTCTATCTGTCATAAAAGTTTGTTTTTTTTTTTTTTTTTTATGTTTGGTAAGTTCTGCTTTAAAAAAGGAACTGAAAGAAAACTCATCCCCATCCCAGGTATCCTGTCTAGATTGAGCCAAAATAAAGCATTTTCTTAAGCACCTGTAGAGATTTTACCCAGTAGCAAAGCTGTATCAGCATGGATTTTGGTTTGCAAATAATGGATTTTGTTCCACCCATTCACCCACTTGCTATTATTATTTGCAGATTAGGACTCCTTCAAAAACTACAGTTTGCATTTTACTTTAGCTCCATTGACTAACACTAGTCTATTATAGTCACAGTAAATTCATCTAGTTTCTAAAATGTCTCTCTGCTTCTTGCAGGCACCATTAAGCACAGATTGTCTATTATTCACAGGAACCTCTTCCTTCTGATAGTACTGCAGATAAGTTTGTGAGACAAAGGCAATGCTGTTGCAAGAATAGCAGAGCTCTGAAATACTGGTTTTGAGATAGCAACTCTCAGAATTCCCAGGCACTAGTGACCATGGTGGTTGGAGAATTCTGGAAACTATAATCCAAAAAAAGCAATGACTGCAGGTTAAAACTTCAGCATGGACACCACATGATGAATTAATCTTGCATGTTCCACTTGCCAGTTGAAAGTATCTTAACTTTTTGTTATTAACTGCCCTCAAGTCAATCTTGACTCATGGCGACTTTATGGATGAGAAATTTCCAAGACCCTCTGTCCTCCACTGCTCTGCTTAATTTCTGCAGCCCCATAAAAACCGTGACCTCCTTAATAGAGTCCATCCATCTAGCATGTGGCCTTCCTCTCTTCCTTCTTCTCTCCACCTTTCCCAGCATTATTGTCTTTTTCAAGTTCTTCCTTCTCATGATGTGTACAAAGTACAACTCTTGGCCCAGAACGGACAGGACCTTTGGCACGTCCTGATAACATGCTAAGGTTGCCTCGAGGCACCGTTTTCAGATGCCCCGCAACCCTAGCACGTGATAAGGGTGTCAAAATGGTGACGGCCTGTATGCACGGGTGCCACCATTGTTATGCAAGTGCCATGCAGTATTCGCACGGCGCCGCGCAACACTTGTATAACGAGTGCGCAAGTGGTGCACTGTGATGCACTCGTTGCGCTGCCACTGCGGCATAGAAAGAACCCACTTTTTGCGGGTTCTTTTATTGCCAGCGAGAAGCCTCACCATTTGGAGGCTGAGGCTTCCCTCTGGCGGAAAACCAGCCTCCAGGAGGCCATCCTATTTGGGTGGTCTGTACCCCGCCATGGCTTCAAGGGAAATTTTTGGCTTGATCTGCTCTAGGACCCATTTGTTTGCCCTTCTGGCTGTCCTTGGAATCCTCAGCACTCTTTTCCAGCACCACATCTCAAATGAATGGATTTTCTTCCTATCTTCTTTCTTAACTGTCCAGCTCTCACATCCATACATAGTAATAGGGATACAATGGCTTGTATGATTCTAACTTTTGTGTATATCTTTGCATTTTAGAATCTTTCTTAGTTCTTTCATAGCCACCTTCCCCATTCTTAATCTTTTTCTGAATTCCTGACTGCAGTCCCCATTTCTATCAATGTTTGATCCCAGGTATGGGAATTATTTCACTATTTCTATTTCTTTATTGTCTAGGTTGAACTTTTGAAGGACCTTGGTGATCATTATTTTTGTTTTCTTTATGTTCAACATTAAGCCTGCCTTTGCACTTTCTTCTTTGATATCCCTTTGTAGGTGTTTCAGATCTGTGAGGTTTTCTGCTAATACTATGGTGTCATCTGCATATCTTAGATTGTTGATATTCCTTCCTTCTATTTTCTTTCTTCCTTCTTCTGTATCCAAGACTGCTTTTTTTATATGTTCTGTATACAAGTTGATCAGACTGGGTGAAAGGATCTAGTCTTGTCTGACCTCTTTGCCAATTGGGAACCATTCTGTTTCTCCATGTTCTGTTCCGACAGTAGCTTCTTGTCCTGAATACAGATTCCTCATCAGGACTATCAGATGTGTTGGCACTCCCATGTCGTTAAGGGCATTTCATGATCTATGCAGTCAAAGGCTTTGCTATAGTCTATAAAGCACATGCTGATTTTCTTTTGAAATTCCCTGGTGTGCTCCATTAACCATCGTATGTTTGCAGTGTGGTCCCTAGTGCCTCTTCCTTTTCTGAATCCCGCCTGAACCTCTGGGATTTCTCCATGTATGGTTGGAGTCTATGATGCAGAATTTTGAGCATAATTTTGCATGCATGGGAGATGAGTCCTATGGTCCTATAGTTGCTGCAGTCTCTTGTGTCTCTCTTTTTGTGGATTGGGATTTATATTGATCACTTCCAATCTGTTGGCCATCGTTTTGTTTTCCATATCTGTTGACATATGTTGGTTAGCATTAGAGTTGACTCTGTCAATGTATATTGCAGCAGTTCAACTGGAATATCATCTGTTCCTGGTGATTTGTTTTTCACTATTTCTCTTATTGCAGTTTCCACTTCACTTTTTAGAATTTGGGGTTCATCTTCATATAACTCTTCGTTCCATGTGTCCTTCATTTTGTCATCTCTTTCGCATAATTCTTCTGTGTACTCTATCCAATGTCTTTTTATTCCAATCGTTTTTATTTAATCTTAATTTACAAAACAAATATTGTCTAGTTAACAAATTTATACAAAAGGTGCATGCTGGGACAGATAATGAAGGTGGGGAGGGGCAAAGCTACTTTTCTTTACAGGTCTTGTTGGAAAGAAGCAAAAAAAAATCACTATAGCTAATAGATATGTTGAAGAGCCCCCATGGTGCAGTGGTTTGAGCACTGGTCAAGGACTCTGGAGTTTGCATCCCTGCTAGGCCATGGAAACCCACTGGGTGACTTTGCGAAATCATACTCTCTCAGCCTCAGAGAGTAAAAAGCAAAAAGCAAACTCCCTCTGAACAAATATTGCAAAGAAAACCCTTTGATAAGTTTGCTAAAAGTTGCCATAAGTCAGAAACGACTTGAAGCAAACAACAACAACAACAACAACAACAAATATGTTGATTCCCACTCTTGAGCAAAAGGCTGACTATAAATTGATTCACTGATTAGTTGATAAATGCAAAGCAAGAGGGTGAAACCCACTGGGTGATGTTGGGTAAGTCACACTCAGGGGAAAGCAATGGCAAACCTCCTCTGAACAAATCTTGCCAAGAAAACCCCATGATAGGTTCACCATTAGTTGGAAATGACTTGAAGGCACACAACAACAAACAAAAAAGCAAACAGTTTGTTGTTGTTTTCAAAACAAAAGCAGTTTTATAAAACTTTTCCTATATTCTTTTCTATTCTAGAAAAGCACAACCCTAACACAAATATGAACTCTCATTAATTTTGTAAGTATTATGCTAAAGATGATCAGAAATCTTAATTTATCTATACAGCTTTTGGGGCTTTCAGTAATGTCAGGAAACTTATCCCAGGAGTAAGACGCTTTTGAAGGCTAGGGGAACACATTAGCTCCCCCTGCACACCTTGAAGGTCCAGACACTCCATTTCCACCATTGCCACACACACAAAAATCCTCTTTTTTTTTTTTTACCACAGATGACCTCAAATGCCTTCTAGGTAAAATGGTGGCATTTTTGCCATATTTTTGAGATGCTTTTAATGACAGGAAGTGAGCAGAAGTTGCTTCCTGTTTACCTCCTGATTCACAAAACGGCCTCTCCCAGGCCTAAAATGGCCTGGCAGGGGGAAACAAGGTGGAAATGACTCACATACCTTGAGAGCAAGTGGGGATATTTAGAACAATTTTTTTAAAATAGCAAAAATATTTGTTAACTTCTGGGGGCCCAGCAGGTCCCATATCATGGAGAAAATGTCTTCCAAATCTCCTAGAGGGTATTGGGGACATATTGGAACAAAAAGAAAACTCTGACCTCTGTCGGCTACAAAACCAGCCTTGGGGGCCACAGGTGGAAGAGCCTAGGCCACACCTTGCTCACCCTTGCTTTACCAGTCAGCAAATATTCATTATTTAATTTTTATTGATTTGTAACCTGCGCCAAAGGATGTTTGAATTACAATCCAAGCTCTAATACATTCTTTACACAACACATGTCAATGACCAGGTGCCATTGTACAATGCACACAATACCCAATGCACAACTGTAATGCAAACAACAGGACAAGCAACCGCAATGCATTGGATAACTGCACAACCAAAATGCACAATGTACAACTTGCAAAGACAAGGAACAGACAAAACATGCTGTCTGCACAATTCTGTTTCTGACACTATCAGCAAAATACATCTGTTGTATAATGGTGTCTTTTTGGCCCTGCATGCATAGCATGATTTTATGTGTGTGTCCATCCTTAAGTGAATTCCTGACATACTTTTACAGCCACTTGTCTCATGCAATCCTGTGCCACTATGACTGAACCTGGTCAACAACATGTTCCCTTTCAGCCCAATAGGTCATGCCCATTCCTAAGGGCTAACCGTTCGTTCCCAGAAATGGAGTCCCTGGAACACATTTGGAACACATTTGGAACGCCCGGCGGCGACGGCGGCGTTCCGCTGTGCGGTAAACTAGTGTTCTGGTTCTCATCACGCTCCAGGCTCGCGCCCGTGAGAACGCATTGGGGAACGGTTTTACCCTAGTGCGGTAATCTCCATAGTCTAGGACTGGTTAGACGTTTTTGTGTAGCAATGGATGTTAGTTCTTTCTCCCCTGAAGGAACAGAAGCTCTTGGACCCAAGGTAGAAGAAATCTCTCATGAACCTTTGGGGTTCTAGGCAGCCTAACCAGTCATGAGTCATGGGATTTGCAGTTCAATAACATCTGAAGGGCCACAAGTTTCCCCACATCTTGTTTAATATATATCCAAAATCACTAAGAAAAGTGATAACAGTGAAAGCTCAAAATGGTGGAAATGCTAAAGAGAACATTTTTCTCCTCATCAGAAAACATTTAAAGAGAAGGGGGGGGATGAGATAAACAGAACCTAAGCAAGTGCCAGATCTCACCCAGGTGACCTGCCACAATCAAATGCCCTGTTGGTGCTCTTGAAAGGTCACATAAAATTGTATTGAAAGCCACATGGGGATAATTTAAAGTAGTGATTTAAATTAGTGGGGTGCCTTTTGAAGGTAGTGCCCTGACGACGTTTCACTGTGGTTTTTAATCAGCCTTAATTTTGTTTAATGCTAGTATATAGAATGACTCTGCTTGGAAGCTTAAATCATAAAATGTTCTGGTATTCAGCTATCTTTTTTTTTTATCGGTGATGCTAATAAAAGAAGAAACTTAAAGATTCAGGGAAATCTTTGAATGTCTAAGTTATTTCTTTTGATAATGACAGTGGACTTGCTGTAGTCTGCATCTGGGTAGGAGGAAGACTGTTAATGCAGAGAATTGTTCCATGTATTCCTGGGATGACGAGACAAGATGTGTTTCAGAGAAAGGAAGGAAGAGAGAAAAGTTAAAGAGAAATGTTGAGTAAAAACTCTGCCAGTTTAAGACTAGAATTAAAAGTATCTCGTGTTGAGTTAAAGGTATCTCATGTTAACTAGAGTTAAAGGTATCTACATAAACCAAAGAAATGGGATTCTATGGCGGGTTACAGACCGCCATTAGGGATGTCCTGAGGACATCCCAGTTTAAAAAAGGGGCATCTCTTCCAGACGCCCCTAACCCTATCACGGACAGAGTCTGTGACAAATGGCAGTGGCTGTTCCACATGGCTGCCATCATATTCACATAGCGGACGCTGTGCGTCCGCACGTTGCGCCCCGGAAGTGACACCGTGAGTGTGCGACTAGCATCTTGCGGTGTCTCTTCTGGGGCCCAGGAAGGAGCGCGATTTCCGCGCTCCTTCCTCGGAGCGTCCGGGAGCCACGCGGTTTGGCCGCTGCGGCTCCCGGATGCTGAAAGCGGAGGCAGAGCCAGACTGCCGTAATCCGGCGGTCTGTAACACACCCAAGATTCTATGATTCTATGAATGGCTTAACAGATATGCAATGTTACACTGTTGTCACAAAGTGTGCTTAAAAATTCAGCCTCCATGCACTGATATTTTGCCTTTGTCCATCAAGCCAAAATCTAGATGGGATGGATGGAGCACCTGAAACCATTAAAGATGCCCCTTGTCCTTGTCCTGTGTCTCTTGTGTCATCTTATGATGCCTCTGAGCCTCAAAATATTGCTACACAAATCTTAGGGTGAATGCAACCATGCCATTTACATGCCATAATTTCAACAGTCTGATTTTGTGGTTGCTTGGATATGTTTTTTACACTTTTAAGTTATTTTAGCTCTCAGAGATGAGGTGTTGTTGTTCTGGTTTTTGGCTTCTGAATTACTTGGTTTTCTTTAGTGTATACTCTGGTTGTATTTTATGGATTTTAAGTTTTAATTGCTTTAAATCATTCAAAAGTACATCATCCAGAGAACCTGTATTACTGGGCAACAACTAGGACTTTAATCGCACCAACAAAAAACCCGACTGCTCCCCGATGGGATACAGTCGGGTTGCAGGTTGCTACTGGGTTTTATCGCACATAATTCACCACCAATTCTACCAGTTGATTGTAACCTGCCTGCATCCCAGGTCCCAGGTGTGTTTCGGAGGCCACTTTTCCAAGTTGGAAAGCTCCTAGCTTTGAAAAAAGGCCTCTGAAGCACACCTGGGATCTGAGATGCAGCTGGATTGCAATCGCCCAGCGGAATTGGCAGCCGTGCAATAATTCCAGGTAGCAACTCACAACCCGACTGTATCTTGTTGAGAAGCAGTCGGGATTTTTGTCGGTGCAATAAGGTCCCTAGTAATTATAGCACACAAATAATAGGCCAGTCTCTTTGCTACCATTCTTGAGCAAGGTAATCGAGAGGGCAGTTGCTCTTCAACTCCAAGCTTTCTTGGATGAAACCGATTATCTAGACCCATTTCAAACTGGCTTCAGGACAGGCTTTGGGGTTGAGACTGCCATGGTTGCCTTGACCAACGATCTGCGTCTGAGTATTGACAGGGGCAGTGTGACCCTGTTGGTGCTTTTAGACCTCTCGGCGGCTTTTGATACGATAGATCATGGCATCTTCTTGGATCACCTGAGGGGGCTGGGAATTGGAGGCACTCCATTGCAGTGGTTCCGTTCCTTTCTCTCGGGTAGATCCCAGAGGGTGCTGCTCGGGGGCAGTTACTCCAGTAAAAGGGAGCTCACCTGTGGGGTTCCATAGGGTGCTATTCTGTCTCCGATGTTCTTTAACATCTATATGAAGCCGCTGGGTGAGATCATTCGGAGTTATGGATCTGGGTGTTATCAGTACGCCGATGACACCCAAATCTATTTCTCCATGTCTCGTTCGTCGGCCTTGAATTCTGATAGTGTCTCCTCTCTCAGTGAATGTCTTTGGGCAGTAATGGGCTGGATGAGGAAAAACAGATTGAGGCTGAATCCAGACAAAACGGAAGTGCTCACGGTAGCGACCCCGAAACCAAGAATTGGGTTGCAACCTCCGGTCCTGGACGGGGTCACACTCTCCGTCAAGGACTGCGTTCGCAGTCTGGGGGTGCTCCTTGACTCGTCGCTCCTGATGTCGAACCAGGTAAATGCGACAGTCAGGAGCGCCTGTTATCAGCTTCGGCTGATACGCCAGCTGCGCCCTTTTCTGGAAGTAAGGGATCTTGAGACTGTTGTGCACACACTGGTAACCTCACGTCTAGACTTCTGTAATGCGCTCTACATGGGGCTACCCTCATGCTTGGTCCGGAAACTGCAACTAGTACAGAATATGGCAGCCAGAGTAATTTCTGGAACATCCAGGAGGGACCATATTACCCAGTTCTAAAGTCCCTCCACTGGCTGCCCATTAGCTTCCGGACCCAGTACAAGGTGTTGGTTATCACCTTTAAAGCCCTAAATGGCTTGGGTCCAAGCTATCTCCGGGAACGCCTTCTCCCCTACAATCCTCCCCGCGCACTCTGCTCCTCTGGGAGAGGCCTACTTCAGCCACAAAAATCTAGGCTTTCGACTACCTCCCAGAGGGCATTTTCCATCGTCGCCCCCAGACTGTGGAACGGCTTGCCAGATGAGATCCGTCTACTTACATACTTAGACAGCTTTAAAAAGGCTGTTAAGACGGATCTCTTCCGGCAGGCCTGCCCGGAATAGAAAACCCGGCCTTAGAAAAACGTCTGGGAAAGATACTGCTGCTCCCACTGGTTGCTTGTTGGTATGATGTTGTTGACCTTTTGGTCAGTTTTTAACTTCTATGTTTGTTTGTTGTTGTTTTTTGTTCTGTTTTTTAAATATTGCATTGAATTTAATACTTTTTTAAGGAGGGGAGGGTACCAGGGATTTTATATGTTTTGTATTTTTAACTTTGTTAGCTGCCCCGATTGTTCTCAGAGGGGTGGGATACAAACAATTTATTATTATTATTATTATTATTATTATTATTATTATATTACTTGCTGTTGCCCCATGTTTCCTGATGGAGCCTCAAGGAGAGCACAGCAGTGGAGAAAATAAAATCTTAGCCTAATGACAGCTTGAAAGTTTCTTTTTTGTACTACAGCTCTGACCCAAACTTCCAGCCATTCATCACACTGGCTAGGGGATTCTGGGAGATGTACTCCAAAAAGTGACTTATCTCATCTTTGCTATTAATAGAGGATGTTTTCTTTGCCTTTTAAAATTTCTTTTTCTTTACTCTCAGAATTGCAGAACTTCCCTTGGGCTAGAGTTTCCTATATTACTTTGAAGGTGTGCTAAGTAGGGAATAGAAAATCAGGCTGGGGACAAAGCTTGAGGGGTGAGCACTTGTCTTCCATCTTTCTTCCCACCCTGGCTGTCTTCTGGGGGCCAACCAAGCTGGGGAAGAAGCTTGAGGGGTGAACACTTGCCCTCCATTCTCCTCTGCAGCCCAGATGTCCCTTTGTGAAACAACCAGGCTGGGGATGAGAAGATTACTGTATTGACCCATGTATAAGTCAATCAAAGTTTTTTGGGGGTCACTTTTTTGGGGAAAATTCACCTTATACATAAGTATATACAGTAGGCGCTGGATTTGAATGTTCATTTTTGTCAATATGGATTTCTCTCATTGTCCAGTTCTAAACATCTTAAGTCCTTTTCATCCTGAGGAAGAACAAAATGTGAATTTTTGTAAATTCTCCTTTATTTCTAGTGATAGGATAGACACAGCACCTCCCATGCTACAAGGGCAAAGTAAACATTAGATCCAAATATCAATCTGTTTGATCAACTGTATGTCAATTATCCAACCATGAACAGGCAACTCTCCAGCCAATGTCACCCATCATTTTAGAAGGCTTAGCTGTGAGGCTGTGCTGTACTTGTATTAGATGGAGGCACTCAGTAGCCTTTGATTTTCTACCAGAAGATAAAAGTAGGACAGTGATGTTAAAGGCTGAGATTAGACGCTTGACTACCCTTGAAGGTGCAATTGATTTCTTTTGGGAGGGACAGTAGGTCCGTTAGGCAGACATTCTAATTTGTTTGAGTATTCAAAATGTTCCTTGGCTTTTGGAAAGCGATGTTTCATGGCACCATTATTAATTGGGAAATTTAATTTATTCTGTGAAACAAGTTTTATTTCTTCTTTTTGTCCCAGATTTGTTTGTAGTTTGAATGAGATCACTTGTGCCCTAGAATTTTAGTATTGAGCAGTGATTATGTTCTGGTTAGTGACATATTTCTTTGTGCCTTACAAGGACTTGGATATTAAAAGGCAGAATGGCATAAGCTAAGCAGCCAGCCAAACGTATTGTGTGAACTACTTAAAATGTTTCCTATAGTAGTTCTGGGTTGTTTAAATTTGCCAGCATCAGAGAGATAAAGATTAAGGCAGTTTCATGATAGATTTTTATTCAGTGTTATCCATATTGTGCTTTGGCACATTGTGGTATCAATATTTAAAAACTAGTTAGTGCTAACAATTTGAGGCATAGGCCTAGTACAGACAGGCAGGAAGGGACGGCAAGACGCCGCCCCTTTCTGCCCTGGATCGTTGCCATGGCAATCGCACGGGCGCAGCAACGATCCACCCCAAAAAGGAGCTGTAAAATGCAGCTCCTTTCAGCGATGCTGCCAAGGCACCATTGGCACCCTGGCACACATTGATGATGCAAGAGTGGCACTGCAGCATGCAGACACTGCGCCACATTTGCATCATCATGGTGGCCCTATGTGGATAGGAGGCCGCCATGATGGCGACATCCATATGGACTAGGATTTGGGAGCATGCGGTTGCTGCGCACTCCCAAACCATAGAATCGGTGCCAGCACGCCACTTGTCGCCCGTACATACCAGGCCATATGTACCAGGCACACCGCTTGTCGCCCGTATGTACCAGTTAGTTTTGCTTTGCTCTTTCAGCTTGTATACATATTTTAATACTAAATTAATAATACCTAGTGTAGACGGGAACTCTTTAGAACTGTGACAGACTTAACATCTGAGGCCCCATTCCCACTGGGCAAAAAAAGCGGCTTATATTGCTGCGATTCTGACTTGGATTTTTTTTCCGAGTCGTATTCGAATCTGGTCCCTCGTTCCCATTACGAAATGGTGCAAACAGACTCTGTGTTTTTTTTACTGATGTTCTCATTCCCATTGACATTTTCTCGGTTGTAATTTGAAGCTGGCTTTTTTGCTCCCCGTTCCCATTGCCCTTCCGGAACCTCTTTTTTTTAAAAGCAGCTGTCAATCAAGTGCCTAAGCGCTTGACGTCACAGCCAATCAATCACTTAGGCGCTTTTCCCCTCTGGGAAAGAGAGAAGGAGCCTCTATTCCCCCCCATGTCCCTTTGCCTCCCGGGCTCTCCTGTGTCTTCCCACTCCACTGGGGGAAAGGCTATGCGAACGGGAGAAAATGGCACCAGTAATGCAGGAAAGAGAACAAGTGGGTGACACCCCCAGGCAGGCCCTTGAGCACTGTTCCTCTCATCCCAAGTTCCCGAATCAGACACCCTTATCATTCCCATTCATTTGCCCCAAATCAGACTTGGGAGGTGCAGGAAAAACTTCTAAAAATGTGCAGTTAAATTAATCCGATTTATCCACCAATGATTTGGGTTTTTCCAAGAAAAATCGATTACATGGGGATCAGATCCTAATTCCAGTGGGAATGAAATTTGCGCAATGAGGATCGAATGTGCACTCAAATGGGAATGATGCTCCCATAATTCATGTCTTGATCTGCGTTATAAGCCAGTGGGAATGGGGCCTGAGTTTTCATAGAAAAGATCTGATGTTGGTGAATGATGTGTAGGATACAGAGGATATTAATAAATAAATGCCCAAGAGCCATCTTTTAGTATGGGATGGGCAAAATGTGGCACTCCAGAGGTTGGTGGAGTGCAACATTAGGTTTAGATAGCATAGCCAAAGATAAAGAATTTTGGGAATTTCTGTCTGAAAAGATCTGGAGAACCTCATGTTCTTCACCCCTCTTTTAGCAGAAGAGCCATCTTGTGACCTCTGTAGACTAACATATATAGTTAATGCTAACTAGACTTTAGGGCTGCATCCAAACTGCAGAAATAGTTTGGTTTGATATGACTTTAATTGCCATGGCTCCATGCTATGGAATTCTGGGAATGGTAATTTGTTGTGGCACCAGAGCAAAGCAAAGCTCTGGTGCCACAACAAACTACAGTTCCCAAAATTCCATAGGATGAAGCCATGACAATTAAAGTGATCTCAAACTGGATTATTTCTGCAATGTAGATGCAGTGCAAGCCTTCTTGCATTACCCTCTTTGGTTCATGCACTGCCTTTTCACTCATAAATGACTAGAAACCAAACTTTACCAGGATTCAGTTCTATTTCAACGATTATTGGCTTAAACCATAAATTGTGGTTTAAACCATATCACTAAGCCATTTGTTAAACAAACCAACTACAAAACTAATTGCTTAGCTATTTTCTTTAACAAACTAAAGTTTAGCTTTAACCATAATTTGTGGTTTATTCAAAAGGACAAATCAGATATTACCAACACTGAATGCAGGTTAAATGTCCTCCTGACTGTGCTGATGAAGGAGGCAAGAGAGGAATCATATGAGAACCTAAGACCTCGCTTGGGCTTCCATGCTTTGACAAAGGGCTGTGACAATTATAGCACTAAATTCCACTTTAACTCCCATGGCAATATCCTATGGAATCCTGCAGTTTGTAGTTTGGGCACTAGGACTCTCTGACTGAGAATTCTAAGTACACCTCCCTAAACTGCTAATCCCAGTTGGTAATATGATAATATGGATAATAGCTATTTGATTTTTTAAAGAAATTATGTTTTTAGAGATGATTTATGTGTTGTACCAAGATCATAACTAAAATAAATGTACTTCTACTCCTTTTGCAATAGCCCCTGAAGAAGGGCAGTTTGTGACAAGGCCAAAATGTGTTAGGCTCTTTAAGACAATAAAGTTTGTGGACCATCAACAGCACGTGGGACTTCGTTTCCTTTATCTCTTCCACTGCACATATGTGCTTTCCAGTTTTTTGTTCTGTTTGTGTGGGTCATCATAAAAATAATCAGTCTATTTATAGGTATCGATCTGACCCTACTAAAAATACATTGGAAAACCTGAAACTAAGTAGACCCAAATATGGTGAAAGTTCACATTTAACAATAAAACTGCATTATGTTCTTGCTACAGTAACACTGAAGAGGTATTAAGCTTTTGATGTTTGTTGTTGTTGTTTTAGTCCATACCTCAAGGATATTTTTTTTTTAAAAAACTAGGAAAATACAGATGGTTATTTATAAGACTACACAAAAGAATTAGCATTTGGGTAATTATATACCCTACCTAGTTGCTCTCTTTATTTGTGTTCTTGCACCATACACAACATCCACAATTTTTACATAAAATTGAATTTGCAATCAAGTATTTTTTTTAAATGGTAATCTGACAGATGTGTATTTTATTTCCTTATCAAATTAGGGATGTATGTTGCCAAAGAATAGGAGGAAAAAAATATTGGAAGAGAATCATGAAAAGACACTATACACACTCTGTTTAGCTAGCACCTACACCAGGGGTAGGCAATCTTTTTGAGCTGTTGGCTGGGTTGCTGTCCCTCAGACAACTGGGGGGCCGTAGCCAAAAAATAAATAATTAAATTTTGTAAAAAAAATTAAATATATAATAAACCAGGACACCATGTGGACAAAATTTTCACATGAACACACTTTTTTTTTTTAAAAAAGGGAGGACACGTGACCCCATTTGCTGCTGTTGTCCAAGTGTTAAGAATCCCTGCTGTTCGGCGGCGTCTGTCGACCTGGCCCCCCCCAGGTCCCCCCGGCGCCTCGCGGCAGGACTGGGCTGGGGCCGGTCCCAAGGCCTCGCCGGGCCGCATCCGGTCCGTGGGCCGCAGGTTGCCTACCCCTGACCTACACAGAAAGATCTACAATGTGTGAGAAAGGGAGTTTGAAAGCACTACGTTTTTGGAGTCACAATTCCCATTATTCCCGAGACAGCACAGCCATTGACTATGATGGCAAGGGTGTCTGAGGAGCTCTAATCCAAAAGTGTCACTTTTCCAGCTGTGGGGAAAAGATCCCTGTTGGTACAGCCCATTTCCCTATGTCTCACCAAATGGCAAATATTTTTCTGTAAGAGGAAGTAAAATATAGTCATTATGGGGGGAATAACATCACATTTTTCTACAGAGTGCACTGTTACAAATTTAGAGCTCACTGGCCCTACAGATATATATTCTTCTTTTCAACTGGGGGAAAAGTGACACCTCTTAAAGTTAATGTGAAGCCAGAAAATTTTTTATTTTGGTACCAAACTAAGCAAAATTTTGCATTGAAGTCATTAGTGTTCCTGTTTGTCCACATTACTCATGATTTCTGAGTGACCTTCTGTTTCCTTTTTTATTGTGATTCATTTCTATTAGAAAGTGGGTGGCAATGGTCTGTATTGAAGAACACAGTGGCGGGGTACAGACCGCCGCTTTGCAGCGGTCTGGCGCCGCCGCCAGAAGGTCCGCAGGGGAGCCGGAGCCTTCAAACGGCCCGACTCCCGCGCGGACCGAAAAAAGAAGCTCCAAAATGGAGCTTCTTTTGGCGTCGCGTTTGCGACGTAGCGAGGCGCCAGGGGCGCGCTCGCTACGTCAGCAGCGGCGCAACGCGTCTGGACGCTCAGCGTCCAGTACGTAAAGATGGCGCCGGCCATGTAGAAAGGCCGGCGCCATCTTGTACGGACGGAGTCCGTACGAGGCCCAGGGGCGTCTAAAAGAGACGCCCCTTTTTTAAAATGGGACGTCCTCCGGACGTCCCAAAGGGCCGTCTAGAAAGCCCCAATATACTGTATTCTATCCAACCATCGTTTGTCTTTAAATTACACTCCAGCCTTTTAAAGAACAAACAGAACTCCCAATGTTCAGTGTGAATGGCAAATGAAATGACCTATTTGCAATTGTAAAGGCTAACAAAAAGGGCAAGGAAATCACTGCCATCCCAAATAAAATTCACGATGCTCTTTCAAAACACAATTTGCTTTCTTATTCTCCTGGTTGCCTGTGAGAGCGCTTGGATAGATGATGTTTTTGCATAATGTGCAGCCTTCAGAAATTGTTTCATTTCTAAATATGGATTCAATTTGTGTTGTTTCTGGTAGGCAATATCATTGGGGAAAACAGAGAAAGAGAGTTGTGGTGAAGGAAAGATAGAAAATTGGCCTTTATTTAAAATATAGAGGATGGTGACTTCAAGTGGGCTGTTGCTCGCGTACAGAGAATATTACTTTCTTCCTTGTAAATCTCAGGATACCCAATTAAAGTAAACTTCCACTATGCAAACAATCACCCTTCTAAATTTGCCAGCAATAAGGTGCCATATCACCAGCCAATTTCAATGTTGTATGAGACAGCATTGTATTGTGACAAAATCTCTAATTATCTGATTAGGCTGCAGGAGAGAGACAAAGAAGGAGAGAGTCCCTTTATCATACTGAATTTTGCATATTGCAGAAGTATTGCCTATAATGTTGGCTGAACGGCATTATTTTTTCATTCTCATAAGTAGGAGAAGAAAAGCAGCCTGGCAAGAAATTGGACTTTTAATTATTAATATTTTTCCCCACATGATATTGATGCTTTCCTTATGTTACTCCACATAAAAATATATCTCAGGCTATAGAGACTTCTAAGAACTGAATCAGAATGAACCAGACTTCTTGATCTTTCAATATGATTTTAAGGCTTGGATCTCTCTCTTTTTTCCCCCTTAAACAAAAGAAATGTATTAATCAGTGAAAAACAGGGTGTGGAAAGTACCTGGAAACTGGAAAGAGGACAAACCTGTGCCAAAGAAAGACCAGGCTAACTATGCTGGATATGGTTGTGTCCCATGGACACAGTGTGTTTGTTGGCAAGCAGGGTGAAATGAGGGATTGGTTTGCCCAGAAAATTACACTTTTAGATACGTTGGTTCTCCTTTCCTGAAGGCCCAGTATGAGTTACAGTGTTTTAAAGCATCAAAGCAATTTTTAGGCACAACTGCCAAATCACAGTTAAAATTCCAGTCTTTCCATTACAAATCCAGGTTGGTCTCCACTGTTAAAAGCAATTAAAAACATCTGAAGCATTCCAGTTCTCTCCCCTGTTCTTCCTCACAAACTAGGGCCCTTTCATTCTACACAGTTAAAACAATTATTTCACTTTATCTGACATGATTTCATTAAATGAAAACTGAGGATTTGCAGTTCAGAGAAGAATACTAGAGAAGCAAGTGGCCTCAGTTCATTTGGGGTTAGGGAGCAAAAATGAAGGTGCACTATCAAATGGAGTGGACCCACATTTTTCCTCTCCCAGGAACTCAGAGCAGCTGGGTTTTCCTGGCCTACCCCCCTATCCTTCTCCACTTGTAAGCAACAATAGCTGAGGTCCCCCTAGGCCAGTGATGGTGAACCTTTTCGGTTCACTGTGCTGACGGCGGAGCTTCCACCCTCGGGGGGAGGGGGGGCGGCATGCCAAAAGTGGGGTTTCCACCCTCCGGGGTAGGGCCTCTGGGGCGGGGCTTTCCCCCGCGCCATTTCCCGGCCTCCAGCTGTCTCTAAGAGACAGCTGAGGCCCCTGGGGGGGAGGAGCAATGGGCCCATGTCTCCTGCTCCTCTCCTTGGGACTTTGTCAGACCTGAGGTGTGCCTCAAAAGACACCTCAGGTCTGGCAAAGCCCTGCAGGGAGGAGGAGGCCGGCGGCCCCTGCTCCTCTCCTCAGGGCTTCATCAGACCTGAGGTGTCCTTCAAAGGAGTTCTCAGGTCTGGCAAAGCCCCGTGGGGGGGGGAGGAGGAGGAGGCATCCACCCGCCCTCTCCTCCCTGGGCCTTTCCTCCACCTGAACAGGCTCTGAGGGGCCCGTTCCGGCGGAGGAAAGGGGAGCCGAGGGGAAGAGGGCTGGGCACGTTTCCCAGTCCTCCCCGGGCCTTTCCTCCACCTGAACGGGCTCCAAGGGGCCCAATTGGGGAGAGGAAAGGAAAGCTGGGGGGAAGAGGGTTGGGGATGCATCCTAGTCCTCTCCTCCTCGGGCCTTTCTTTCACCCGAATGGGGTCCGAGGGGCCCATTCACACAGAGGAAAGAGGAACCGAGGGGAAGAGGGCTGGGCACGCGTCCCAGTCCTCTCCTCCTCGGGCCTTTCCTCCACCCGAACGGGCTCCAAGGGTCCTGTTCAACCAGAGGAAAGGGGAGCCGAGGGGAAGAGGGCTGGGCAAGCATCCCAGTCCTCTCCTCCTCGGGCCTTTTCTCCACCTGAACGGGCTCCGAGGGGCCCGTTCACGCGGAGTCAATGGGAGCCGAGGGGAAGAGGGCTGGGCACACATTCCAGTCCTCTCCCCTTTGGGCCTTTCCTCTGCCCCAATGGGCTCCAAGGGGAAGAGGGCTGGGGGGAGGAGCCAGATGCGCACGCCTCTGGCTCTTTCTCCTGAGTGCCATTTTCTGGCTTCCCACAGTCTCTCTGAGACACTGGGAGGCCCGAAAATGGCAAGGAGGAGCGAAATGGGCATGCACGTGCCTCTTCTGCCTTCTCCCTCTCTCCGTGCCTGGCAAAATGGCGTCGCGTGCCACCCGTGGCACGCGTGCCATAGGTTCACCATCACAGCTCTAGGTCAAGAGCTTGACAGCTACTAGGCAGTGGGGGGAATTCTAGATGGAGTTCTAGGGCAAGTGAAAAACTCTGTCCAAAATGGGACTTATGTATTTGTGAGCTACACTTACACATATGTAAATCCCTACCAGGCTGCCAACCATTGTGTTCTCTAGCTAGAGGAACCAGTGCCTGAACGTTTGCAAAGAAGGTAAGGCAGAAGATACTTTCCATCCTCCAGCAGTGACTGAGGGATGTGGGGCTATGTATCTTGTGCTGCAGTGGTACATTTTGAAATGTGCACACTCATCACGGCAATTCCTATAGCCAAGCCCCCAAGGAGAGTTCTAAAATGCAGGTAGTTGTTTTGATGGATATCAGCAAACCAATTTTAATCTCTGGTAGGAGCAAATATTTTGTAAAGTGAATGGGCCCTGCTTACTCATTTAAGGCCAACCTACAATGGTGAAAATCTCATAACATTACACCATGTCTGTCAAAATCCATTCCCCTCCCAATAATTATGAAGATTGTGGCTAAACCTGGAGGGGACAGGGAAGCTTGATGTGGTGCTGGCAGATGAAGTCATTATCCTTCAAAAATGTCTAGGCCTCTGAACTTTGACAGCCATCACTGAGAGACCATAGTAGTGCAGAAGTGTTTTGCTAGGGAATGGGCAAGAGCATACTGCATGAGCATGAGCATGAGCATCATTTTCCAAGCCCTGACAAAAATTGATGTGTGTGGAGCTGTCGGGCATCAGTCCTTCCTTCCTCTTGACCTTATTTCCCCCTGGCTGCTGTTCTCTCTGTTCACACCCGACTGCAACAGTATGAACTATGATTTTCCTTTCTGGAACTCTTTGCAACGTTGAGGGAAAGTGTTGCTGAGTGGAGGCTTTCCCTGCTCATTCCCAAGGTCTATTGTTTCTGGGTTTTTTATGTTTGTTATTTGATAAAACTTAACACATATATATTTTTTTTAAAAGAAATCATGTTACCTCTTTAAGTCCAAATCCAGGCGCAGCCAGTCCAAATGCAATTCTTGAGAAAGAGGAGATGGTGTGCTTTTGGGGGGGGGGGGGGGGGAGTTGGGAGGGAAGAGAAAAAATATTAGAAAATATTTGAAAAATGCTTGTAAAACAAGTTGCTTAAGCATTGGGAAACCCTGAGGAGGAGAGTAATAGGTGGGTGATATTCAGGGTTTATTCTGCTGTTTCCTGTACAGTGGGCTCTTGGTATCTGCTGGGGCTTAGTTCCAGGATGCTCCATGGATACTAAAATCTGTGAGTGCCCAAGTCGCATTAAATACAATGGCATAACAAAATGGTGTCCCTTATATAAAATGAAAAAAAATCTAGGCTTGCCTTTGGGAATATATATTTAAGAATATTTTCAAGCCATAGATGTTTGAATCCATAGATATGGAGGGGCAACTGTACAAGAAACTTGTTTTTGCACAAAAGTACAGTTTTCTGTATAGACAGTACTGTTTTCCACCCAGGAAACTTATTTTCCATTAAAAACATGCTTCTTCTTTTTCACTGAATAAGACCTGAACTTCAAAAACTGTATTATTTTCAATCCATTACTTGCAGCACAAAGGAAAATGGTAAAATGATTCATTCTTGTCTGTGAGAATGTAGTTTATTTGGATCTCTACTTTTGGCAGCCCCCAAGTATGGAGAGCTGTTCTCTGGTGGGTGCTCCTGCTATAGGGTTGCCTTGCTGTTCTTATGTCTTTCTGGGGTGGGTAGGACAGTTGGCAAGTACTTGCATTTCAGATTATGGATATGCAATAAACACCTGCCTCCTGCAAGCAATACAGATGTGCTGAATTAGCACATGTCTCATTGATGCCAGTAGCTAGTATTAATATCCCACAGGTAATATTAAAGTGGAACTGGCTTCACATCTTCTGGACCATAGGCAGTCTTGCAATCCAGGGGCTTGTCCTCCTCTTTCTACTTGAGTGGGGAGGGGCACAACACATACATATAGTAACAACAGGAGGGTAGGGGGGCATTTATCAGAAATGAGAAATACAAAAAGTCCTGACAGCCTAATTTTCTTTCTTCACTTACTGGAGTTAGAAAAAGGGGCAGTCAATAATGCCGCCAGTCCATCTGGTACTGTTCATGCAAAAGGCAATAATGGGAAAGCACTCTATTTTTTGCCACAAACTGTAATAAAGTGAGGGGGGCGGTTGGAATTAGAGACTTTGTCAATGGCAATTTCAGTGAGAGCTTTCCCGATTATGTCACTATAGCACTGTGTATTTATCTCCACTGCGGCTGCAGCATAGTCAAGGTTCAGTGCAAATTCCCTCACAGTGAGAGGTGCCCCATCATTAAGCATAAATCTGGCCCTGAAGGGTCTGTCTCTTCCAGAAGGGAGAGGCAATTTCGTGTCAATAATATATCAGTCTCCAATTAGAGGAACAGCCATCAATTGTCTTGAATTATGTATCATATTGATGCAAAATACTGACCATCAGGGAACAGGATGACATTAACGATCTCATTTTGCCAAGAGCCTCAGGCCTCCTTCATGAACAGACGACACCAAATCTTCTGGTTCCGAACCATCTGCTTCCAAAATTTGCCATTGCATACTGTTGCTGTCATGTGGATGTATTATGGCAAATTGTTTTAGTAAATGCAAGCCACAGCCTGCTCTGACAGTTCTTAAGATAATTATCCATTTAAAAGCAAAGTAGATAAGAATTAGCATGCAACTACTAAATCATTACAAAGGGGAGTTCCTTGGTGAGGTACATACCCAGTATATTTCCGGACAATAATGTCAGCATATAAAATAACCATCTTATTTTTATAAGATTACTGCCATTCAGCAAAAAGGCTTCTGTTTATAAGATTATGGTAGGATACAAGATAAATACAGAATGCTAAGACTATTTTTTTTTCATGTCATAAGTACTGAAACAGTCTTCTGTTAGATACTATCCTGATCTAGTGATCACCTTACAGGCAGATTTTCAACCAACAAGCAATGGCATCATTTGCAATGGAGTACAGAGGGTACTCACCTCACCAGGTGACAACCCAGGGGAGAGGTGACATCTGGTTGGGCCGTCCTTCCCTTTTGGTGCATGAGAGCTGAATGTGCACTATTCTTGGCTGCTCCTTCACCAAGCTTTCTCCCTGGGGAGGAAACCTGATGATGGAGCAACAGGAGGGGCAAATGCATGCCCTGCCCGGCAACTCTATTGCTAAGCTTTTGTTTTGGGGGAAGGAAGCCCAGCAGCAGGAGGGGCAAATGCATACCCTACCTGGGTGACACCTTGTGACATCACTGCCAGCAAGCAAGCATGTGTTGTTGTTGCTGTTGTTCATCTCCATACAAATAGGTGCTCGAATGTCCTTCAGGTGCCAATGGCTATGCTTCTCAAATATGGTGATGATTTGTAGTCCTTTTACTCATCCGGAATGCACCATAGATATCCTCAGATGTTTCTGAGTGTGAGATCGTGTTGTGACCTTTGTGGTTTTACTGCCATCCCATATGCTAAGCAACTGCATATCAATATGATATGTACAGTTTAAACATAGCTCCTTAGCAAGAGTTGAAGATGTACCCTTCCATCTATGTCTCAATGTGAATGGATATTCAGAATTCATACACTATGTCCCAATTTCTGCCTGTGGTTCTATTGTACAATGTTTACATGCACACATCACTATATCAGGTGATGGCATGTATTTTTAAAAGCAATTTTAAAATGCAGGAACTAAATGGATGACAGCCCTCTTTTCATGTACCAACAATCAAGTTTTCAAAGCACAGTAATATTAAAATGACAGCCCTCATTTTATGTTACAGCCGTGTCCTTCCTGGCTTTCTAAAACCACATCCTATAATCAAATCTTTAGAAAAGTGTGGAGCCACAGAAGATTAATTCTTCTGCCAACCACCTCAGACTGTGCTGAGTAACCAGACACTTGACTGTATACTGAAATGTAAAACCAGTGGCTTCCACATTTCAGTAGATGTCAGTCGATGTGAAGAAATCCAGTGTTCCTTTCCATGTTGGTTTCCTGGGAGTGTTAGCTTGTGTATTCATTAGGTGATCTGTGTTAACTGTCTATTGTTTTCCCTTCTTCAAGATCAAAGAAGAACCTTGCTAATTAAAAGTAATAATTTCAGATGAGTTCTCATGGGAACTTGGTTCTTCTAGAAAACAAAAGAACTATGGCTATGGCAACTGTGACTGGGTAATGGGCACCACCTTGACTTGCTCAAGTATTGGCTCAGGAAAATTGAGGCTGCTGCAAGTCTATCTCACTTGCCATGAGCTAAGAGACTGAGAAGATGGTCCAGGAAAGCATGGAATGAGCCCTTGCATTTGGCCCTGATGCTTTCCTGGATTGGTCCCTGGGTTGTCATGTGGATGGGCAGGCATTTACACACCCATCCCTGTGCTGACCCAGGACCCTGGAATGGTGCACACTCCTTACTTAGCTGTGCAATTGCCCCAACTGAGAAACCCCCTATTGCCATGTCTGATGTGGAAATGGGCTGCCTGGCCATGTGGATGCAGTCAAGCACACCATTTCTGCATCAGATGTTGTGACGATGGGGGCTTTCTGAGTGAAAGTGGCAGATGGCAAAGTAAGGCACACAGGAGGTTGTGTAAACAGTTAAGTTTTACATGGAGTTTCCTAGAAACTCTATGGAAAACTAGGGGTGAATTATTCCAGATCTGCCTCTGGTCAGGCAGGATTGGGGCTGATCCTGCCCCTGGGGTTTTGGCCTGCACCATCTGAATTAAATGATGCACGGCCAGGGGAAACTGGAACTTTTGGCCCATGTGGCTAGCTGCCTAGAGAAGGAAGGAGAAATCGGGCACCTGAGCAACAACATTTGATTCACACAAACCCCTTTGGGACTTTTGTTGTCGTGACATTGAGGATTAAATATATAAACAACCCTATGGTGGGAATAAAATGTTGCAGCTGGTGGCAGGAATTGCAAGCAGATAATCTGGTGCAACAAAATTGTTTCTTTGTTTGTTTTAAATGAGAACTATAGCTACAGATATCACAGCTTACAACATTTGCCCCAACTGGAAGAGCCCCATATCGGTCAAATGACATTCTTACAAAATAGTAGAAAAATGGCCTAATAGTTCTAATATAAAACTTGGCATATTAGGCTCAAGTCTCAAATACTCACCAATGCACTCTAAGGTAAAATATTTGTAGACATTATGCCTTGGCTTCCACATCAAATGGTTGTGGTATCTTTTTGTAGAAATTCACTTTTCCTGAAGCTGAAGCTGAAGCATCTTGCTATGGATGTGCTTCATACTGTAATACCTTATGTACTTTTCTTTCCATCCAACTTTCTGTTGTCAACAAACATCATCAATGGGTTTCTGTTTTGTAGAACACAACTTTGGTGTGATTCTGGGAAAAACCTAGTACGAAGTTGTAATGACTCAGCGTTGTTGAGTAGATGTGAGTTCAGGAAGAGCATTCATGAGAATGTCCCGTAGACTGTGCCCTTTTTATTTTCATTTCTTTACCTAAAAATTATTTGGTTTTTTCCCCCTTCAGTCCCTTATCCTACATACCAAGTAATGTTCTTGAACCAGAATGTATTTTTGTTGTTATCTGACCATTACTTTTGATTTATAGAGCAGAGAGGCAGCTGGATTTTTATAAGCTCAGCCTGCAGTATTGAAGATAACAAATGTAATATAATAATCTAACTTCTCTAAGATATCACACAGAAGAGAGAGAGAGAGAGTCCTATAGATTTCTCTATCTAGAGGCACCCACTGCACATTAAGGAATTTTATCTTTTGGCACAGGCATCACTACAAGAATAATTTTCAAAATTCTACTCTTCATTAATCATACTCAGAGCAGGGGTAAGGGAAGGATATATTTATTTATTTTTGCCTAAATACAATATGTAGGCACTGTGTTTGTGGATGAAATACTATTGTCTAGTGACTTGAATGTAGTTCCTTCAATAATACTACATTATACAAACAAGAATTTATTACTGCACAATTTAGTTAAAATGCAATTTTGATAAGAATATCAGATTTCTAGAAATCAAATTCATTTTTTTTAAAAAAAGACCAAGTGAACGACTGCCAGTGTAAGACGAAAAGAATGCTTAATTGAAACACAAAATAATGCTACATCTGAAAGAGTGAGCTCATAAATCAGTTGCATTAAAACACTGACACTTTTACATCTATGAAAGGCTGCTTCAAGATCTGAGCCCTGTAAAGCATATCTTTCTAAACATATAGTATGAAAAGTAGAAAATCCAAAAATATAACCAGGTTTGGTGAGAAAAGATAAGAGCAGAACAAAAAAGCACAATATAGAAAAGAATATGTTTGTGGACAAAGATGGTGTTTGCTTTTTCAAATGCAAAGATAAATTTATCTGAATTTTCCATAACTGTAAATGTTAGTTCTCTCTTGCCTTCTCTCCTTCCCTCTCTTCCTCTCTCTCTCTCTCCCCCTGTTTCTTTCCCCCTTTTTCTCTCTCTCTAAGACACTCACCCAGTGCAAGATGTTTTACTGCCTTAGGTAAATGAAGAAATCGGTACTTCTTTTTCAAAGGGGTTCATAGCATTGAAATAAAAATCTGTTGAACTTAATTGAATTAAGAATCTGTTGTCCCAAAATTAGATGCCTGAAGCAGGTGTGTAAGCCACAATGATAAAACTCTTGGGTAGGATAAGTGTGTCAGAGCAATGGTAGTGTATGAATACTGGTGGTGGAGACCTGAAAAAGCTGGGAGAAAGCAGTCAGTTCTGAGCAAGAGTCAAGGCAAAACAAGCCAAAAGTATGAGCAATGCTGTTTATGTTATACACAGAAGAGTCAACCTAAATGTCTTTTGAGTAAGTACTATATACTCTAAATGCATTTTAAGCAATATTCTTGTGCTGGAGGAGATATATACTGAGATAAAAATGAACTGCCATACCCATAAGAAGTGTGAGTCTAGAAAACAGATACATAAAGCTGAATCCAACTGTTAGCCTCAATGAGAGTGGACCCTTTGGATAAATACGACTTGTTAAGTCAAAAGTTGTGTGAGCTCCATTGAACTGATTGGTCTGTTGTATGCAAAACTAACAATTGGATTTAACCCAGAACAGGATGGATGTAACCCTCATTTACTAAAATTATATTCTGACAATATACAGTAATACTAGGCAATCAAAAATCAAATTGCATCTGGAAAGGTAGTGGTGTTAGAAAGCACACTTCCCATACTCAGAGAGCCCATCAGAATCATAGAATCATAGAATCATAGAGTTGGAAGAGACCGCAAGGGCCATCCAGTCCAACCCCCTGCCATGCAGGAATCCAAATCAAATCATCTCCGACAGATGGCCATCTAGCCTCTGTTTAAAGACCTCCAAGGAAGGAGACTCCACTACACTCCGAGGGAGTTTGTTCCACTGTCGGACAGCCCTTACTGTCAGGAAGTTCTTCCTAATGTTGAGGTGGAATCTCTTTTCTTGTAGCTTGCATCCATTGCTCCGGGTCCTAGTCTCTGGAGCAAGTGAAAACAAGTCAGCTCCCTCCTCAGTATGGCATCCCTTCAAGTATTTAAACAGGGCTATCATATCACCTCTTAACCTTCTCTTCTCCAGGCTAAACATCCCCAGCTCCTTAAGTCGTTCCTCATAGGACATGGTTTCTAGACCTTTCACCATTTTACTTGCCCTCCTTTGGACACGTTCCAGTTTTTCAACATCCTTTTTGAATTGTGGCGCCCAGAACTGGACACAATATTCCAGGTGAGGCCTGACCAAAGCATAGTTTGCATAGTTTTCTGTTGATACCATAGGAGGTATGATACAAAATGGAAACTCCCTTGACATGCTTCACCTGAGCTAAAAGCATTTACGGAAGCCCTGCATCATCCATGAGAAGTATCAGAACTCAAAGCACCACAAAAGAGCCATACTTCTCACCCTTTCCTTCTGGGTTTTCTCTCATGCTGCCTAGTACACACACACACACACACACACACACACACACTCTCTCTCTCTCTCTCCCTCACACACTGTATCCATAGCAGGCCTTAAGCATAGGAATCACTTCAGTGCACATTCTCTTGCTTGGGTTTTTCTAGCATCAGATGGAGAAATTCACACTAGAACATATTTCTGTTATCAGATGACACCTTTCTCTAAGAGACTGGAGAAGAAGCATTTGGCAACTTCCTAGCAAGCTGCCATCATTGCACTTCACAGTCTGAAAATGGTACATGAGGCAACTGTCTACATGCAATGTCCTTCCCATCAATTTCCTCAGTCTTTCCTGGAGCAAAATAGAGTAACAATAGAGCAAAATGGTAGGAGTAATGTTGAGTATCTGCAGTTGAGCTAAACCTTCCCCCAAGGCACCTCTACAGAGAAGCCTCTGCTGTTTCGTAGCTTGGGTAAAAGAGAGTCATTCTCAACAACAGTGCTGTGGCTTGGGATGCTAGATGTGGGCCTTTCTCTATGCCAGTTTCTTAAGCTGCCTTACACTTCTAACTGGCAGATTTTGGCAGTTGCTTTCTTCCATTTTGGACATCACACAGATTTCTCTGTTGCTACAGTTTTACATTGGTGTTTGAAAAATATTCCTTTGTTGGTTCAAGTGGAATACGGTACAGGGGCTTCTTAGTAGGTAAGAAGATAAATGCAAGTGAAACTTGGTATCTCATCAGGGTAAGAAGAGAAATCCTTATGAAACACTTCTGACACCTTGTCAGAAGATGAGGAAAGATTATAAAGACTTTGAGCATGGGGTTATTAAGTATTATTAAGAATAAATAGCACAAGGTTGTAGAGAATAAATGTATATACCTATGAATATACTTATGAAGAAACTTATGGTTTCTCTTCCAAGGTAGTCACTTATAGATACATGCTTTTATGCAGAACAGGTATATTACTCTGTTCAAAGGTACTCCTTTGTAAGTAGCATGTCTTATTCTGATGGAGGAATCATAAAAGTATTTGCACACTATGCATGATCAAGTTATGGATGCCAATTACTTATTTCTCTAAATGATTTGGGAAGTGGCTACAAATGATGCCTGAAAAAAACTACTGTCTTTAGTGGCATCCAGAAATATGATACAATATATAAACAAATGGCAGTTAAAAATCAACACATGGACAGATGCAATCTGTATAACTTAATGGGGAACTGCATATAGGATTAGAGAGAGGAAAGGCATAATTATGCCATCAGCTTCTGAGAATGGATTGGATTTGTTCTGGCAAAGATGGTCTTATGAATCTATCCACCATTTCAGCAAATCAATGAAGCAACTCAACATTCAAGCACTAATTCATCAGCTTGAGGAATAAAAAGCAATCTTTTCCAGTGGAATTTGACAAAGGATATCAGGTTCCTTGCTGAATTAAGATCTATAAAGAGTAAAGGGATCCTTGTCATGCTGATTAAGCCAGTGCTATTTCCCTTCAAAACAAGGTGCAGTTCCCTACGGTTAGTTTTAGCCACCATTCCAAAAAGTTTTTTACAAGAGTAGAAGTGGATCTCTGGCCACTTTGGCTTTCATTTTAAGGGACCGATGGAGCCTGCAGAAGGGACTAGAGAAAATTAGTTCTTGGAGTTTGTCCATTTCTGTTTTAGATCCCTTTTTATACACCAAAGATTCCTATTGTGATTTGTTTCTAGCAGAATTAGATATGCTGTTAACAAAATTTTATAAGAGCCCATGAAATCTAGAATGAATAACTGGCATCCATTCTAAGCAGAAGAGTTAGCAATGTAAAAATACCTAATGATAAAATGAGTGAACTGTATTTCAAAAGGAACTGTGAAATAAAAGATTTAAATGCCTAAATGCATGAGGTAGTGGAGGGACAAACCAAATGCAGACCTTTAGCCAGTGTCACTACAAATGTTGCTGTTTTTCTTGTGTGCCTTCAAGTCATTTCCAATTTATGATGACCCTAAAACGAACCTATCATGGGATTTTCTGGGGTTGGGAATGTGTGACTTGCCAAGGTAACCCAGTGAGTTTCCATGGACAAGCAGGGAATCAAACCATGGTCTCTAGAGTCATAGTCCAACTCTCAAAGCAGTACACCACACTGGCTCTCTATAGACATGCCTCCATTAAAACAATTTCTGACAAAGACACTTTTGTAACAAAGTGTTTTTATGCAACAGCTTTTTTCCTCCTCACCCTCTGTTTAGCTGGAAGAGGTTTTTGTTTTTTTTAGCAGCACAGACTTTGGGAAGATGGTGACAAGAGTTGGAGAAATGCAGTTTTGGTGCTGGGTTGCACCAGCACTTTTGTGGTAAACAGCACACAAAAAGCTTGAGCTAGAAGAGTGGGATTCTACTCTAGCCAATTCTACTTTAACTGCTTGTGCCTGCCTACAACAATTAAGGTAAAGACCAGTTGCCTCCACAATCCCTTCCTGAGATTTCGTGAACAGCAAAACAAGAGAGAAAATGCAAAGGCAGATAAGCTTGTCTCACCAACTACCCCTAGCAAGTGAACGAATAGACTATCAAAATGGAAATTAAAAAACTGGAATCTGGTGAAAAAAATAATAATCTCTCAATGCATTTTGAAAGATGATTTCAAGTGGTCTCTAGAAAGTTCAGAAGTTTTTATTTATGCAAGGCTTACCTAACCTGGTGGTTTCATTTCAAATGAGCATATTATTAGTTTGGGGTGAAAGGTTGTGGATGAAATTTTGAGCTTCCCCATCTTTTTTTTTGGGGGGGTGGTGATGTAAGAACCTTTATCTATTCTTTTCGTGATATTTCTGCCTCTGGTACCATATATTCTGTTAAAGCAATAATGCACATAAACATTTACTTCATTAACTGGGGCATACCTGTACATAGATTGTTATGGAAACAGTAACTTGAGCCTCTGCAACTGTCATGACACATCCACCATCATGACAGTGTGGTTTGAACATTTTGAGGGCACCATACAATGCCATGAAAAACTAGGACAGTACATACAGCCCTCTTCTGTGATAAAGGTGCAGAATACGATTGTTGAGCTAAATGCAGGACTAATGTGTTACTTTGAGGAAGAATGACTATAATAATGGCATGCTACAGCCACCTGTACCTGAGCAGTGGTAGGGTGCTAGAGCATCATTCTACCAGTACTATTTGGTTATGAATGGCTTCAGTATGTCATTAGGATCGTTCTTTTTTTAAAAAAATAGCTTTCCAGGCTTTGGCTAAATGTAAATTCTGTAATCAGAAAGATCTTTTGCTCAGTGTTAAATATGAAGAGGAGTTATGTATGAATCCCTACTGCCCCCTGTAATCTTTGGGTTAGATGATAAAAAGAGAAAAAGTGATAGAGGTTTGAGATACAGGATTATCAGACATAGGATCATCTAATGATTACAACACATTACTAGGCACCATGGGAGGTCATGGTAGAACACAAGGTCATGGTAGAACATATATATTTTATGGATATGTATCCAAATTTAGCTATAAAGTGTACTAAAGAGTAGGTCTGGGAAATGCCACTGTCTGACCCAGGGGGGGGGGACTTGCTGATTTAACAAGACACTGGACAATACTGAGCTACAGATCACTAGCTGGACAAGGAATAACACAGCTTTCCGCTTTGTGTTTGTTTTTAAAGAAAAACCAGTTGCCTATGGAAATCAAAGGAGGAAAATGTGAGTGCAATAGCACTCTCCTGTTAATGTTCCCCAGCAACGGGCATTCAGAGGTATACATAGCCTCTGATGATGGAGACTATGTATAAGCATTATTAATAGCAACCTCTACCAGCCTTATCCTACATCTGTGGTGGCGAACCTATGGCATGCGTGCCCTGTCTGACATGTGAAGCCATTTTTGAGAGTATGCAAAGAGAAGGGAGGGTGGGAGAACAGTAAGAACAGGTGCATGCCTGTTCCTCCTCTTCTCCCCCCTCCTGTGCCTTTAGCTGCCTCTCCTCTTCTTCTCCCCTCTCAGGCCTACAGCTGTCTCCAGGGAAGTTCTGCCTCTGGAAGTCTTGACCTTGGAAGGTGAAAGTCCTGTCCCCAGAGGTCCTGTCCCCAGTGGTCCTGTCCCTCTGAATACCAGGTAACATCCTTGAGTTTAGACACTTGATCTCTAAAAGGCTCACCATCATTGTCCTACATCACTGCCTACTTCCCCTTTAAAGCTGTCCCACTGGCATCCCATTTTCTACAGGACATATCATGGATGGAGTCCTAACATTTTATTCTGTTAGGGTGATATGGGACATTCCACTTCCTGTGGGAGATTGGGGTCCACATGCAGTTGCACAATGGTATATACATATGCAGCAATCAGGCCTTTAGTAATTTTGGTACCAAATTTAATAATTTTGGTACCAAAAGTACCAAAAAGGGGTCTGTTTGGTAGGAGCAGCAGAATAAAGTTTCCATGTTGTGAGTGACCTCCTTTTGTGAGAGCTGCGATGGCCTTATATAGGCCTGCCTCATGAATCTTGTATTGATATCCAGAAAACCTGAAAAACTGAGCTAGGCATTACAATAGCAAATTCCGGTTTGTGTTGTGTAAACACTTCCTTTCATCTTTCTGGAATTTACAGAATTCTAATTCTGGAATGTCTAGTTTACAGATTGTAAGCCACTCTCATAGCCTTGACTGAAGAGTGGGGTATAAATTATTATTATTATTATTATTATTATTATTATTATTATTATTATTATTATTA